>NW_026779222.1:67500-134544 GCF_030144855.1 Hypanus sabinus
AGGTAGTGAGGTCATGGAACCGATACATATTGAAGAGGGAAAGGTGATTGCTATCCTGTTGCAAATCAGAGTAGATAAATCCCAAGGACATGAGAGGGTATTCCCTCGGACCTTGATGGAGACTGGTGTTGAAATTGCAGGGGCCCATGCAGATATATATATATATATATATAAAGTATTAATATCCACGGGTGGGGTGACGGAGGGTTGGAGGATAGCTCATGTTGTTCCGGTATTTAAAGATGCTCTAAATGTAATCAGCGAAATTACAGGCCGGTAGGTTTGCAGTCTGTAGTATATAAATTATTGTAAGGAGTACTAGGAGATAGGATATCTAAGTATTCAGATAGACAGGGACTTATTCGGTACAGTCAGCACGGCTTTGTGCATGGCAGCTCATTTGTAACAAATCTATTAGTGTTTTGAAGAGGTTAAATGGAAAGTGGATAACGTCAAGTCCTTTGTTGTCTACGTGGTCTTCAGTAAGGTATTTGACAAGATCCCGCATGGGATGTTAATTAGGAAGATACCGTCGCTAGGAATAGATAGTGAGATAGTAAATTGCATTAGCCATTGGTTCAATGGGGGAAGCCAGTGAGTGGTAGTGGGGGACTGCTTCTTTGAGTGGAGGCCTGTGACTAGTGGTGTGCAGCAGAGATCAGTGCTGGGTCTGTTGTTATTTGTCATCCAAATCAATGATCTGGATGATATTGTGGCAAATTGGATAAGTAAATTTGTTGATGATGCAAAGACAGGATGTGTAGTGGACAGTGAAGAAGGTTTTCAAAGCTTGCAGAGGGTTTTGGACCAGCTGGAACAATGGGCTGAAAAATGGCAGATGGAGTTCACAGCAGAGAAGTGTGAGGTATTGCACTTTGGAATGAAACAGCAAGGTAGAACTTACAAGGTAAATGCTAGGGCACTGTGGAGTGCTGTAGAACAGAAGGATCTAAGAATACAGATACAAAATTCCGTAATAGATAGGGTAGGAAAGGTAACTTTTGGTACATTGGCCTTTATAAACCAAAGTACTGAGTAAAAGAGTTGGATTGTTATGGTGAGGTTGGATAAGGTATTGGTGAGGTCAAATTGGCAGTATTCTGTGCAGCTTTGGTCACCAAATTAGTGGAAGGATGTTAATAAGGCTGACAGAGTGCAGAGATGGTTTACAAGGATGTTGACGGGACTTAGGAAACTGAGTTGCAAAGAAAGTTTGAATAGGTTAGGTCTCTATTCCCTGGAGTGTAGCAGAATGAGGGGAGACTTGATAGAGGTATATAAATTCATGATGGATATAGATAGAGTTAATGCAATCAGGCTTTCTCCACTGAGGTTAGAGGAGAAAATAACAGGAGGACATGGGTTAAGGGTGAATGGGGAAAAGATTGAAATGAACATTGAGGGGCTTCATTATACAGAGAGTTGTGGAAGTCTGGAATGAAGTGGTAAATGCAGGCTCACTTTGAATATTTAAGAAGGACTTGAACAGCTACATGGATGAGAGGTGTTTGGAGGTTTATGGGCCGGGGGCAGGTCAGTGGGACATGGTAGAAAAATGGTACGGCACAGCCAAGAAAGCCCAAAAGCCCAATTTCTATGCTGCAACGTTCTATGATGTATATGTTGTCTAGTGCGTATGTATATTTCACAAACACACACACACACACACACACACACACACACACACACACACACACACACACACACACACACACACACACACACACACACACACTCACACATGCACACACCTGGATGCTGCGATTGAACACGGTACTGGGGAGCTGCACAGCAGAGGCCGCACCCACTCTGACCATTCTTGCAGAGGGACAGGAGGACTGTGACCCTGCAATGTCTCGTTCATATTTCCTGAAGGGAATGGGCAGCGAGAAAGAATATTGTCTCTCCGTGGTGTCCAAAAGATGGTCTTGCTGGCAAAAGTGACGTTTAATCGCCTTGTTCCTCATTTTCCTTGCTGACCTTCGCCCTCTGTGCGAGAACGGTTGTTAGTTGTGTGCCGGGTAGTTGGAAGTTGTGTGTATAGTGGTCCGAATGTTCTCGGAGAATAGCCCTGGCGAGTAACTGTGCTGCATTCTACAGACAGTGCACTCATCGGCCATTGCCTGCTGGTACTGGAGCAAGGGAAGGTGCATGTTGCAATTGCATTCGTTTGCTCTGTAGCAGAGTTTAACACCTCACAGTCTGCTGATAATAGATAAGTCAGAAAGACGACACGGTGGTAATTACTTCCTCATAGGTTCTTCAGCTGTTCAATTGGACCAGGAATACTCTCAAAACAACGCAGCTCCTTCTCCACTGATCACACACACCCCACCCTACCCCACAGGCTAGTTCATGTTGAAAAACATATTGACTGTTTCACACATCCGTGTAAGTAATAGCTTGTTTATCCATCAGGACTGTCGGTTGTAATACACAGAGGATTGGCACCACACGGGAGCCATTCTCAACAGACTCTCAAGCATTGAATCATTTCCACAGAACTGGAGTAATTATTAGAACACATCCATCACGCAACGTGTTTACTGCAACTCGGCTCGTTTCCCATGTTTCCATCAATATATAGATGTGTAAGTAGAGAGGTTGCAATATTAGATCTCAATTAGGAAAAGTGTTAGGACAGGTGATGGAAGTGTGTGCAGGAGAACACTTTGGTTCGAGGGATTATAACACCATTAGTTTCAACTTGATTATGGATGACGATAGATCTGGTCCCCGGTTTGAGTTTCTAAACTGGAAAAAAAAGCCAATTTTGAAGAAATGAGGAAGTATATAAAAAGCGTGGATTTGGACAGGTTGTTCTTTGGCACGGATGTCGTTGATAGGTATGAGGCCTTGAAAGGAGAAATTTTGAGAGTACAGAGTTTGTATGTTCCTGTCAGGATTAAAAGCAAAGTGAATAAGGATAAGGAACTTTGGTTCTCAAGGCATACTGGAACTCTGATAGAGAGGAAGAGGGAGATGTATAACATGTATAGGAAACAGGGAGCAAATAAGGTTTTTGAGGAGTATAAAAAGTACTAAAATACTTAGGAAAGAACTCAGGAAGGCTTAAAGAAGACATGAGGTAGCTCTGGCAGTCAAGGTGAAGGGTAATCCGAAGGACTTCTACAGATCCATTGAGAGCAAATGGATAGTAAATATAAAGCTGGTCCACTTGACGATCAATGTGGATGGCTATGCATGGAACCAAAAGACATGGGGGAGGTCTTTAATGTTTTTTTGCATCTGTATTTAGTAGGAAAACTGGTATGGAGTCAATGAAAATAAGGCAAACAAGTAGTGAAGCCATGTAACCTATGCAGATTGAAGAGGAGGAGTTTCTTGCTATCTTGTGCCAAGTCAGAGTGGATGAATACCCAGGATCTGATAGGGTATTCCCTCGGACCTTGCAGGAGACAAGTGTTGAAATTTCAGTGTCCATGGCAGATATATTTAAAATGTTGGTATCTACTGGTGAGGTGCCGGAGGATTGGAGGATAGCTCATGTTGTTCTGATGTTTAAAAGGTCTCAAAAAGTAATCAAGGAAATTATAGGCTGGTAGGTTTGTAGTCAGTAGTAGATAAATTATCGGAAGGAGTACTAAGGGATAGGATCTATCAGTTTTCAGAAAGACAGGGACTTATTAGGGAGAGTCAACACGGCTTTGTACGTGGTATGTCAGGTTTAACAAACCTATTCGTGTTTAGAGGAGATTAAAAGCAAAGTGGATGAAGGCAAGGCAGTAGATGTTGTCTACATGGACTTCAGTAAGGCCTTTGACAAGATCCCGCATGGGAGGTTAGTTAGAAAAGTACAGTCGCTGGGAATACATGGTGAGGTAGTAAATTGCATTAGCCATTGGTACAATGGAAGAAGCCAGAGAGTGGTATTGGAGGAATTCTTCTCTGAGTGGAGGCCTGTGACTAGTGGTGTGCCACAGATATCAGTGCTGGGTCCATTGTATTTTGTCATCCAAATCAATGATCTGCATGACAATGTGGTAAATTGGATCAGCAAATTTGCTGATGAAAAAAAGATTGGAGGGGTAGTGGAGAGTGAGGAAGGTTTTCAAAGCTTGCATAGGGATATGCACCCAAAACATCTGAAGGAGTTTAATACAGGTAAGTGTGAGGTATTGCACTTTGGAGGGAAACCCCAAGATGGAACATACAAGGTATTGGTAGGACACTGGGGAGTGCAGTAGAATCGGTGGATTACAGGCATAATATTCCTTAAAAGTGGCGTCACCGCTAAATAGGATAGGAAAGAGAGCTTTTTGTACATTGATATTTATAAATCGAAGTATAGAATTTAAGAGTTCGAATGTAATGGTGAGGTTGTATCAGGTATTGGTGAAGCAGAATTTGGAGTATTGTGTGCAGTTTTGGTCAACAAATTAGAGTAAGGATTTTAATAGGGTTGATAGAGTGCAGAAATGGTTTTCAGGTATGTTGCCAGGACTTCAGAAACAGAGTTACAGAGAAAGTTTGAATAGGTTCGGACTTTATTCCATGGAGCGGAAAAATGAGAGGAGACTTGATAGAAGTCTATAAAGTTTTGATGGAAATCGATAGAACGAATGACATCAGGCTTTCTCCACTGAATCTAGGGGAGAAAACTAACAAGAGAACAGGGATTAAGCGTGAAGGGGGAAAAGTTTAAAGGGATCATTGGTAGGTGGAGATCCATAATACAGAGAGTGGTGGATGTGTGTAATGAGCTGCCAGATAAAGTGGTAAATGCGGGGTCACTTTTCACATTTAAGAAAGAACTGGAATAGCCACATGGATGAGAGGTGGATGGTGGGATATGGGCCGGGTTCAGGTCAGTGAGACATGGCAGAGAAATGATACCGCACGGCCAGGGAGGGCCAAAAGGCCAGAGTCTGTGCTGGAATGTTCTATAGTTCTGTGGTAAGTATGAATATTACAAACTCACACACACACACACACACACACACACACACACACACACACACACACACACACACACACACACACACACACACACACACGCATACACACATGCACACATACACACACAAACACACACACACACAAACACACACACACACATACACACACACATACACACACACAAACACACACACAGACACACACACAGACACACACAGACACACACACATACACACATGCACACATACACACACAAACACACAAACAAACACACACTGACACACACACATACACACATGCACACATGCACACACACAAACACACACACACATACACACACAAACACACACACACAAACACACACACATACACACACACAGACACACACACATACACACATACACACGCAAACACACACACACACGCACGCACACACGCACACACACACCTGGTGTTGTGACTGAACCCTGTACTGTGGACTTGCACAGCACAGGCCTCTACCCACTGTGACCATTCTTGCTGAAGGAGGGTGAAATGTTACCCGCAATGCCTCGTTCATCTTTCATGAAGTGCGAGGGCAGCGGGAAGGTCTACCGTCTCCCCGTTGTGTCCAAAAGATTGTCTTGGGGGCGAAAGTGACGTTCCAGTGTTTTTTTTCTCATTTTCCTTGCTGACCTTTGCCCTCCGGGCGAGAACGGTTGTTAGGTTGGAGGTGAGGTATTTTGTAGTGGTGTGCATGGAGGTCTGAGTGTTCTCGCAGAATAGCCCTGGCGAGTAACTGTGCTGCATTCTACAGATAGTGTACACATCGGCCATTCCCTGCTGGTACTGGAGCAAGGGAAGGTGCATGTTGCAATTGGATTCGTTTGCTCTGTAGTAGTGATTAACACCTCACATTCTGTTAATTATAGATAAGTCAGAAAGACGACACTGTGGTAATTACTTCCTCATAGGTTCTTCAGCAGTTCAATTGAACCGGCAATACTCTCAAAACAACCCAGTTCCTCCTCGATCGATCACGTCCCACCACCCCACAGGCCAATTCATGTTGAAAAACATACAGACTGTTTCACAGATCCAAGTATGTAATAGCTTGTTTATCCATCAGGTCTGTCTGTTGTAATACACAGCGGATTGACTCCCCACAGTAGACATTCTCAACATACTCTCAAGCATTGAATTATTTCCACAGGGCTGAAGTTATTATTGAAACATATGCCACACAGCTATCAACCAGCAAGTTTCCTGTAACTCGGCTTGTTTCCCATGTCTCCATCTAAATATAGATGTACCGACGACAGAGGATGCAATATTAGATCTCCTAATAGGAAACAAGTTAGGTCAGGTGACAGAAGAGTATGCAGAGGAACACTTTGGTTTCAGGGATCATAACACCATTAGATTCGACTTGATCATGGATGACGATAGACATGATCCTGGGTTGAGGTTCTAAACTGGGAAAAAAGTCCAATTTTGAAGAAATGAGGAAGGATATAAAAAAGTTGGATTTGGACAGGTTTCTCTTTGGCAAGGATGTCGCTGGTAAGTAGGAGGCCTTGAAAGGGGAAATTTTGAGAGTACAGAGTTTGCATGTTCCAGTCAGGATTAAAAGCAAAGTGATGAAGGATAAGGAACAGTGGTTCCGTCGCTGTAGTGGAACTCTGGTAAAGAGGAAGAGAGAAAGATGTACAACATGTAGAGGAAGCAGGGAGAAAATATGTTACTTGATGTGTATTTGCAAATGCAGGAAAGGCAGTATATGTTGCCTGTGTGGACTTCAGTCAGGCCTTTGACAGGCTCCCGCATAGGGTGTTAGTTAGGAAGATACAGTCGAAAGTACAAAAAGGAAGGTTGAATAGGTTAGGACGTTATTCCCTGGAGAGGGGAAGAATGTGGGGAGACTTGATAGAGGCATATAAAATATTTTTGGCAACAGAGAATTAATTAAATCAGGCTTTCTCCACTGAGGTTAGAGGAGAAAAAATACAAGTGTACATGGGTTAAGGGTGAAGGGGGGAAATATTGAAATGAACATGGGTGGGGGGCTTCATCATACAGAGAGTGCTGAAAGTGTGGAATGAGCTGCCAGATGAAGTGGTAAATGCAGGCTCACTTTTAACATTTAAGAAGAACTTGAACAGCTACATGGATGAGAGGTGTATTACACACACTCACTCACACACACACACACACACACACACACACACACACACACACACACACACACACACACACACACACACACACACACACACACACACACACACACACACACCTTGATGCTGCGACTGATGCCTATTGTACTGGGGAGCTGCACAGCAGAGGCTGCACCCATTGTCACCATTCTTGCAGACCATTCCTGTCTAACTTAGTTCCTCATTTTCTTTGCTGATCGTCACCCTCCGGACGAGAACGGTTGTTAGGTTGGTGGTGAGGTATTTGGTAGTGCTGTGAATAGAGGTTCGAATGTTCTCGCAGAATAGTCCTGTCGAATAACCGTACTGTATTCTATAGAAACTGCACACATCGGTCATTACCTGCTGGTGCTAGAGCCAAGGATGGTCCATGTTGCAATTGCATTCGTTTGCTCTGTAGCAGAGTTTAACACCTCACATTCTGCTAATAATAGGTAAGTCAGAAAGACGAAACTGCGATCATTACTTCCTCATCGGTTCTTCAGAAGTTCAATTGTACCAGGAATACTCTCAAAATAGAGCAGTTCCTTCTCCATCCATCACTCCCCCACCACACCACAGGCCAGATCATGGTGAAATACATGCTGAATGTTTTACAGGTCCATGTTAGTAACAGTTTGTTTATCCATCAGGACTGACGGTTTTAATACTCACCTCACTGTAGCCACTCTCAACAGACTTTCAAGCATTGAATCAGTTTCTCAGGGATATAGTAATTACTAAAACATAGGACACACACCAATCACCCAGCAAGTTTCCTGCAACTCGGTTTGTTTCCCATGTTTCGATCAGTATATAGAGGTACCGACGAGAGAGGATACAATATTAGATCTCCTATTAGGAAAGAAGTTAGGACAGGCGACGCCAGTGTGTGTGGACGAACATTTTGTTTCCAGGCATTAGTTTCAACTTGATCATGGGTGAAGATAAGACATGACCCTTGGGTTGAAGTTCTAAAACTGGGAGAAAAGGCCAATTTTGAAGAAATGAGGAAGGATATAAAAAAGGTGGATTTGGACAGGTTGGTCTTTGGCAAGGATGTCGTTGATAATTAGGAGGCCTTGAAAGGGGAAATTTTGAGAGTACAGAATTTGAATGTTTCTGTCAGGATTTAAAGCAGAGTGATTAAGGATAAGGAACATTGGTTCTCTCGCTGTAGTGGAACTCTGGTAAAGAGGGAGATGTATAACATGTAGAGGAAGCAGGGAGAAAATATGCTACTTGATGTGCATGTGCAAATGCAGGAAAGGCAGTGTATGTTGCCAGTGTGGACTTCAGTAAGGCCTTTGACAGGGTCCCGCATAGGGGGTTAGTTAGGAAGATACAATCGACAGTACAGAAAGGAAGGTTGAATAGGTTAGGACTTTATTCCCTGGAGAGGGGAAGAATGTGGGGAGACTTGATAGAGGTTTATAAAATAATTTTGGCAACAGAGAATTAATGAAATCAGGCTTCTCCACTGAGGTTAGAGGAGAAAAAAACACAAGAGGAGATGGGTTAAGGGTGAAGGGGGAAAAGATTGAAAAGAACATGGGGGGGGGGGGCTTCATCATGCAGAGAGTGGTGAAAGTGTGGAATGAGCTGCCAGATGAAGTGGTAAATGCAGGCTCACTTTTAAAATTTAAGAAGAACTTGAACAGCTACACGGATGAGAGGTGTATGGAGGGATATGGATCGGTTGCTGGTCAATGGGACAAGGCAGAAAAATGGTACGGCAGAGCCAGGAGAGGCCAAAAGGCCTATTTCTATGCTGCACCGTTCTGTGATGTATAAGTTGTAGATTGCGCATGTATATTACACACACACACACACACACACACACACACACACACACACACACACACACACCTTGATGCTGCGACTGATGCCTATTGTACTGGGTAGCTGCACAGCAGAGGCTGCACCAATTGTGACCATTCTTGCAGACCATTCCTGTCTAACGGTTGTTAGGTTGGGGGTGAGGTATTTGGTAGTGGTGTGAATAGAGGTTCGAATGTTCTCGCAGAATAGTCCTAGCGAGTAACCGTGCTGCATTCTATAGAAACTGCACACATCGGTCATTACCTGCTTTTGCTGGAGCAAGAGCAGGTGCATGTTGCAATTGCATTCGTTAGCTCTGTAGCAGAGTTTAACACCTCACATTCTGCTAATAATAGGTAAGTCAGAAAGACGAAACTGCGGTCATTACTTCCTCATAGGTTCTTCAGAAGTTCAATTGTACCACAAATACTCTCAAAATAGATCAGTTCCTTCTACATCCATCACTCCCCCACCACACCACAGGCCAGTTCATGGTGAAATACATGCTGACTGTTTTACAGGTCCATGTTAGTAACAGTTTGTTTATCCATCAGGACTGACGGTTTTAATACTCACCTCACTGTAGCCACTCTCAACAGACTTTCAAGCATTGAATCAGTTTCTCAGGGATATAGTAATTACTAAAACATAGGACACACACCAATCACCCAGCAAGTTTCCTGCAACTCGGTTTGTTTCCCATGTTTCGATCAGTATATAGAGGTACCGACGAGAGAGGATACAATATTAGATCTCCTATTAGGAAACGAGTTAGGACAGGCGACGCAAGTGTGTGTGGACGAACATTTTGTTTCCAGGCATTAGTTTCAACTTGATCATGGGTGAAGATAAGACATGATCCTTGGGTTGAAGTTCTAAAACTGGGAAAAAGGGCCAATTATGAAGAAATGAGGAAGGATATAAAAAAGGTGGATTTGGACAGGTTGGTCTTTGGCAAGGATGTCATTGGTATGTAGGAGGCCTTGAAAGGGGAAAGTTTGAGAGTACAGAATTTGAATGTTTATGTCAGGATTAAAAGCAGAGTGATTAAGGATAAGGAACATTGGTTCTCTCGCTGTAGTGGAACTCTGGTAAAGAGGAAGAGAGAGATGTATAACATGTAGAGGAAGCAGGGAGAAAATATGTTGCTGGATGTGCATGTGCAAATGCAAATGCAGGAAAGGCAGTGTATGTTGCCAGTGTGGACTTCAGTAAGGCCTTTGACAGGGTCCCGCATAGGGGTTTAGTTAGGAAGATACAATCGACAGTACAGAAAGGAAGGTTGAATAGGTTAGGACTTTATTCCCTGGAGAGGGGACGAATGTGGGGAGACTTGATAGAGGTATATAAAATAATTTTGGTAACAGAGCATTAATGAAATCAGGCTTCTCCACTGAGGTTAGAGGAGAAAAAAAAACAAGAGGAGATGGGTTAAGGGTGAAGGGGGAAAAGATTGAAAAGAACATGGGGGGGGCTTCATCATGCAGAGAGTGGTGAAAGTGTGGAATGAGCTGCCAGACGAAGTGGTAAATGCAGGCTCACTTTTAAAATTTAAGAAGAACTTGAACAGCTACACGGATGAGAGGTGTATGGAGGGATATGGGCCGGTTGCTGGTCAATGGGACAAGGCAGAAAAATGGTACGGCAGAGCCAGAAGAGGCCAAAAGGCCTATTTCTATGCTGCAACGTTCTGTGATGTATAAGTTGTAGATTGCGCATGTATATTAGACACACACACACACACACACATACACACATGCACACATACACACACATATACACACACATACACACACACACACACACACACACACACACACACACACACACACACACATACACAAACACACACAGACACACATACATACACACACACACGCACACAAACAGCTGGTGTTGTGATTGAACCCTGTACTGTGGACTTGCAGAGCACTGGCCTCTACCCACTGTTACCATTCTTGCTGAAGGAGGGTGAAATGTTACCCGCAATGCCTCGTTCATCTTTCATGAAGTGAGAGAGCAGCGGGAAGGTCTACTGTCTCCCCGTTGTGTCCAAAAGATTGTCTTGGGGGCGAAAGTGACGTTCCAGTGCTTTTTATCTCATTTTCCTTGCTGACCTTTGCCCTCCGGGCGAGAACGGTTGTTAGGTTGGAGGTGAGGCATTTTGTAGTGGTTTGCATGGAGGTCTGAGTGTTCTCGCAGAATAGCCCTGGCGAGTAACTGTGCTGCATTCTACAGATAGTGTACACATCGGCCATTCCCTGCTGGTACTGGAGCAAGGGAAGGTGCATGTTGCAATTGGATTCGTTTGCTCTGTAGTAGTGATTAACACCTCACATTCTGTTAATTATAGATAAGTCAGAAAGACGACACTGTGGTAATTACTTCCTCATAGGTTCTTCAGCAGTTCAATTGAACCGGCAATACTCTCAAAACAACCCAGTTCCTCCTCGATCGATCACGTCCCACCACCCCACAGGCCAATTCATGTTGAAAAACATACAGACTGTTTCACAGATCCAAGTATGTAATAGCTTGTTTATCCATCAGGTCTGTCTGTTGTAATACACAGCGGATTGACTCCCCACAGTAGACATTCTCAACATACTCTCAAGCATTGAATTATTTCCACAGGGCTGAAGTTATTATTGAAACATATGCCACACAGCTATCAACCAGCAAGTTTCCTGTAACTCGGCTTGTTTCCCATGTCTCCATCTAAATATAGATGTACCGACGACAGAGGATGCAATATTAGATCTCCTAATAGGAAACAAGTTAGGTCAGGTGACAGAAGAGTATGCAGAGGAACACTTTGGTTTCAGGGATCATAACACCATTAGATTCGACTTGATCATGGATGACGATAGACATGATCCTGGGTTGAGGTTCTAAACTGGGAAAAAAGTCCAATTTTGAAGAAATGAGGAAGGATATAAAAAAGTTGGATTTGGACAGGTTTCTCTTTGGCAAGGATGTCGCTGGTAAGTAGGAGGCCTTGAAAGGGGAAATTTTGAGAGTACAGAGTTTGCATGTTCCAGTCAGGATTAAAAGCAAAGTGATGAAGGATAAGGAACAGTGGTTCCGTCGCTGTAGTGGAACTCTGGTAAAGAGGAAGAGAGAAAGATGTACAACATGTAGAGGAAGCAGGGAGAAAATATGTTACTTGATGTGTATTTGCAAATGCAGGAAAGGCAGTATATGTTGCCTGTGTGGACTTCAGTCAGGCCTTTGACAGGCTCCCGCATAGGGTGTTAGTTAGGAAGATACAGTCGAAAGTACAAAAAGGAAGGTTGAATAGGTTAGGACGTTATTCCCTGGAGAGGGGAAGAATGTGGGGAGACTTGATAGAGGCATATAAAATATTTTTGGCAACAGAGAATTAATTAAATCAGGCTTTCTCCACTGAGGTTAGAGGAGAAAAAATACAAGTGTACATGGGTTAAGGGTGAAGGGGGGAAATATTGAAATGAACATGGGTGGGGGGCTTCATCATACAGAGAGTGCTGAAAGTGTGGAATGAGCTGCCAGATGAAGTGGTAAATGCAGGCTCACTTTTAACATTTAAGAAGAACTTGAACAGCTACATGGATGAGAGGTGTATTACACACACTCACTCACACACACACACACACACACACACACACACACACACACACACACACACACACACACACACACACACACACACACACACACACACACACACACACCTTGATGCTGCGACTGATGCCTATTGTACTGGGGAGCTGCACAGCAGAGGCTGCACCCATTGTCACCATTCTTGCAGACCATTCCTGTCTAACTTAGTTCCTCATTTTCTTTGCTGATCGTCACCCTCCGGACGAGAACGGTTGTTAGGTTGGTGGTGAGGTATTTGGTAGTGCTGTGAATAGAGGTTCGAATGTTCTCGCAGAATAGTCCTGTCGAATAACCGTACTGTATTCTATAGAAACTGCACACATCGGTCATTACCTGCTGGTGCTAGAGCCAAGGATGGTCCATGTTGCAATTGCATTCGTTTGCTCTGTAGCAGAGTTTAACACCTCACATTCTGCTAATAATAGGTAAGTCAGAAAGACGAAACTGCGATCATTACTTCCTCATCGGTTCTTCAGAAGTTCAATTGTACCAGGAATACTCTCAAAATAGAGCAGTTCCTTCTCCATCCATCACTCCCCCACCACACCACAGGCCAGTTCATGGTGAAATACATGCTGAATGTTTTACAGGTCCATGTTAGTAACAGTTTGTTTATCCATCAGGACTGACGGTTTTAATACTCACCTCACTGTAGCCACTCTCAACAGACTTTCAAGCATTGAATCAGTTTCTCAGGGATATAGTAATTACTAAAACATAGGACACACACCAATCACCCAGCAAGTTTCCTGCAACTCGGTTTGTTTCCCATGTTTCGATCAGTATATAGAGGTACCGACGAGAGAGGATACAATATTAGATCTCCTATTAGGAAAGAAGTTAGGACAGGCGACGCCAGTGTGTGTGGACGAACATTTTGTTTCCAGGCATTAGTTTCAACTTGATCATGGGTGAAGATAAGACATGACCCTTGGGTTGAAGTTCTAAAACTGGGAGAAAAGGCCAATTTTGAAGAAATGAGGAAGGATATAAAAAAGGTGGATTTGGACAGGTTGGTCTTTGGCAAGGATGTCGTTGATAATTAGGAGGCCTTGAAAGGGGAAATTTTGAGAGTACAGAATTTGAATGTTTCTGTCAGGATTTAAAGCAGAGTGATTAAGGATAAGGAACATTGGTTCTCTCGCTGTAGTGGAACTCTGGTAAAGAGGGAGATGTATAACATGTAGAGGAAGCAGGGAGAAAATATGCTACTTGATGTGCATGTGCAAATGCAGGAAAGGCAGTGTATGTTGCCAGTGTGGACTTCAGTAAGGCCTTTGACAGGGTCCCGCATAGGGGGTTAGTTAGGAAGATACAATCGACAGTACAGAAAGGAAGGTTGAATAGGTTAGGACTTTATTCCCTGGAGAGGGGAAGAATGTGGGGAGACTTGATAGAGGTTTATAAAATAATTTTGGCAACAGAGAATTAATGAAATCAGGCTTCTCCACTGAGGTTAGAGGAGAAAAAAACACAAGAGGAGATGGGTTAAGGGTGAAGGGGGAAAAGATTGAAAAGAACATGGGGGGGGGGGGCTTCATCATGCAGAGAGTGGTGAAAGTGTGGAATGAGCTGCCAGATGAAGTGGTAAATGCAGGCTCACTTTTAAAATTTAAGAAGAACTTGAACAGCTACACGGATGAGAGGTGTATGGAGGGATATGGATCGGTTGCTGGTCAATGGGACAAGGCAGAAAAATGGTACGGCAGAGCCAGGAGAGGCCAAAAGGCCTATTTCTATGCTGCACCGTTCTGTGATGTATAAGTTGTAGATTGCGCATGTATATTACACACACACACACACACACACACACACACACACACACACACACACACACCTTGATGCTGCGACTGATGCCTATTGTACTGGGTAGCTGCACAGCAGAGGCTGCACCAATTGTGACCATTCTTGCAGACCATTCCTGTCTAACGGTTGTTAGGTTGGGGGTGAGGTATTTGGTAGTGGTGTGAATAGAGGTTCGAATGTTCTCGCAGAATAGTCCTAGCGAGTAACCGTGCTGCATTCTATAGAAACTGCACACATCGGTCATTACCTGCTTTTGCTGGAGCAAGAGCAGGTGCATGTTGCAATTGCATTCGTTAGCTCTGTAGCAGAGTTTAACACCTCACATTCTGCTAATAATAGGTAAGTCAGAAAGACGAAACTGCGGTCATTACTTCCTCATAGGTTCTTCAGAAGTTCAATTGTACCACAAATACTCTCAAAATAGATCAGTTCCTTCTACATCCATCACTCCCCCACCACACCACAGGCCAGTTCATGGTGAAATACATGCTGACTGTTTTACAGGTCCATGTTAGTAACAGTTTGTTTATCCATCAGGACTGACGGTTTTAATACTCACCTCACTGTAGCCACTCTCAACAGACTTTCAAGCATTGAATCAGTTTCTCAGGGATATAGTAATTACTAAAACATAGGACACACACCAATCACCCAGCAAGTTTCCTGCAACTCGGTTTGTTTCCCATGTTTCGATCAGTATATAGAGGTACCGACGAGAGAGGATACAATATTAGATCTCCTATTAGGAAACGAGTTAGGACAGGCGACGCAAGTGTGTGTGGACGAACATTTTGTTTCCAGGCATTAGTTTCAACTTGATCATGGGTGAAGATAAGACATGATCCTTGGGTTGAAGTTCTAAAACTGGGAAAAAGGGCCAATTATGAAGAAATGAGGAAGGATATAAAAAAGGTGGATTTGGACAGGTTGGTCTTTGGCAAGGATGTCATTGGTATGTAGGAGGCCTTGAAAGGGGAAAGTTTGAGAGTACAGAATTTGAATGTTTATGTCAGGATTAAAAGCAGAGTGATTAAGGATAAGGAACATTGGTTCTCTCGCTGTAGTGGAACTCTGGTAAAGAGGAAGAGAGAGATGTATAACATGTAGAGGAAGCAGGGAGAAAATATGTTGCTGGATGTGCATGTGCAAATGCAAATGCAGGAAAGGCAGTGTATGTTGCCAGTGTGGACTTCAGTAAGGCCTTTGACAGGGTCCCGCATAGGGGTTTAGTTAGGAAGATACAATCGACAGTACAGAAAGGAAGGTTGAATAGGTTAGGACTTTATTCCCTGGAGAGGGGACGAATGTGGGGAGACTTGATAGAGGTATATAAAATAATTTTGGTAACAGAGCATTAATGAAATCAGGCTTCTCCACTGAGGTTAGAGGAGAAAAAAAAACAAGAGGAGATGGGTTAAGGGTGAAGGGGGAAAAGATTGAAAAGAACATGGGGGGGGCTTCATCATGCAGAGAGTGGTGAAAGTGTGGAATGAGCTGCCAGACGAAGTGGTAAATGCAGGCTCACTTTTAAAATTTAAGAAGAACTTGAACAGCTACACGGATGAGAGGTGTATGGAGGGATATGGGCCGGTTGCTGGTCAATGGGACAAGGCAGAAAAATGGTACGGCAGAGCCAGAAGAGGCCAAAAGGCCTATTTCTATGCTGCAACGTTCTGTGATGTATAAGTTGTAGATTGCGCATGTATATTAGACACACACACACACACACACATACACACATGCACACATACACACACATATACACACACATACACACACACACACACACACACACACACACACACACACACACACACATACACAAACACACACAGACACACATACATACACACACACACGCACACAAACAGCTGGTGTTGTGATTGAACCCTGTACTGTGGACTTGCAGAGCACTGGCCTCTACCCACTGTTACCATTCTTGCTGAAGGAGGGTGAAATGTTACCCGCAATGCCTCGTTCATCTTTCATGAAGTGAGAGAGCAGCGGGAAGGTCTACTGTCTCCCCGTTGTGTCCAAAAGATTGTCTTGGGGGCGAAAGTGACGTTCCAGTGCTTTTTATCTCATTTTCCTTGCTGACCTTTGCCCTCCGGGCGAGAACGGTTGTTAGGTTGGAGGTGAGGTATTTTGTAGTGGTTTGCATGGAGGTCTGAGTGTTCTCGCAGAATAGCCCTGGCGAGTAACTGTGCTGCATTCTACAGACAGTGTACACATCGGCCATTCCCTGCTGGTACTGGAGCAAGGGAAGGTGCATGTTGCAATTGGATTCGTTTGCTCTGTAGTAGTGATTAACACCTCACATTCTGTTAATTATAGATAAGTCAGAAAGACGACACTGTGGTAATTACTTCCTCATAGGTTCTTCAGCAGTTCAATTGAACCGGCAATACTCTCAAAACAACCCAGTTCCTCCTCGATCGATCACGTCCCACCACCCCACAGGCCAATTCATGTTGAAAAACATACAGACTGTTTCACAGATCCAAGTATGTAATAGCTTGTTTACCCATCAGGTCTGTCTGTTGTAATACACAGCGTATTGACTCCCCACAGTAGACATTTTCAACAGACTCTCAAGCATTGAATTATTTTCACAGGGTTGAAGTTATTATTAAAACATATGCCACACAGCTATCAACCAGCAAGTTTCCTGTAACTCGGCTTGTTTCCCATGTCTCCATCTAAATATAGATGTACCGACGACAGAGGATGCAATATTAGATCTCCTAATAGGAAACAAGTTATATCAGGTGACAGAAGAGTATGCAGAGGAACACTTTGGTTTCAGGGATCATAACACCATTAGATTCGACTTGATCATGGATGACGATAGACATGATCCTGGGTTGAGGTTCTAAACTGGGAAAAAAGTCCAATTTTGAAGAAGTGAGGAAGGATATAAAAAAGGTGGATTTGGACAGGTTGGTCTTTGGCAAGGATGTCGTTGGTAAGTAGGAGGCCTTGAAAGGGGAAATTTTGAGAGTACAGAGTTTGTATGTTCCTGTCTGGATTAAAAGCAAAGTGAATAAGGATAAGGAACTTTGGTTCTCAAGGCATACTGGAACTCTGATAGAGAGGAAGAGGGAGATGTATGACATGTATAGGAAACAGGGAGCAAATAAGGTAGTTGAGGAGTATAAAAAGTACTAAAATACTTAAGAAAGAACTCAGGAAGGCTAAAAGAAGACATGAGGTAGCTCTGGCAGTCAAGGTGAAGGGTAATCCGAAGGACTTCTACAGATCCATTAAGAGCACATGGATAGTAAATATAAAGCCGGTCCTCTTGACGATCAATGTGGTCGGCTATGCATGGCACCAAAAGAAATGGGGGAGGTCTTTAATTTTTTTTTGCATCTGTATTTAGTAGGAAAACTGGTATGGAGTCAATGAAAAGAAGGCAAACAAGTAGTGAAGCCATGTAACCTATACAGATTGAAGAGGAAGAGTTTCTTGCTATCTTGTGGCAAGTCAGAGTATTCCCTCTGACCTTGCAGGAGACAAGTGTTGAAATTTCAGTGTCCATGGCAGATATATTTAAAATGTTGGTATCTACTGGTGAGGTGCCGGAGGATTGGAGGATAGCTCATGTTGTTCTGATGTTTAAAAGGTCTCAAAAAGTAATCAAGGAAATTATAGACTGGTAGGTTTATAGTCAGTAGTAGATAAATTATCGGAAGGAGTACTAAGGGATAGGATCTATCAGTTTTCAGAAAGACAGGGACTTATTAGGGAGAGTCAACACGGCTTTGTACGTGGTATGTCAGGTTTAACAAACCTATTCGTGTTTAGAGGAGATTAAAAGCAAAGTGGATGAAGGCAAGGCAGTAGATGTTGTCTACATGGACTTCAGTAAGGCCTTTGACAAGATCCCGCATGGGAGGTTAGTTAGAAAAGTACAGTCGCTGGGAATACATGGTGAGGTAGTAAATTGCATTAGCCATTGGTACAATGGAAGAAGCCAGAGAGTGGTATTGGAGGAATTCTTCTCTGAGTGGAGGCCTGTGACTAGTGGTGTGCCACAGATATCAGTGCTGGGTCCATTGTATTTTGTCATCCAAATCAATGATCTGCATGACAATGTGGTAAATTGGATCAGCAAATTTGCTGATGAAAAATAGATTGGAGGGGTAGTGGAGAGTGAGGAAGGTTTTCAAAGCTTGCATAGGGATATGGACCCAAAACATCTGAAGGAGTTTAATACAGGTAAGTGTGAGGTATTGCACTTTGGAGGGAAACCCCAAGATGGAACATACAAGGTATTGGTAGGACACTGGGGAGTGCAGTAGAATCGGTGGATTACAGGCATAATATTCCTTAAAAGTGGCGTCACCGCTAAATAGGATAGGAAAGAGAGCTTTTTGTACATTGATATTTATAAATCGAAGTATAGAATTTAAGAGTTCGAATGTAATGGTGAGGTTGTATCAGGTATTGGTGAAGCAGAATTTGGAGTATTGTGTGCAGTTTTGGTCAACAAATTAGAGTAAGGATTTTAATAGGGTTGATAGAGTGCAGAGATGGTTTTCAGGTATGTTGCCAGGACTTCAGAAACAGAGTTACAGAGAAAGTTTGAATAGGTTCGGACTTTATTCCATGGAGCGGAAAAATGAGAGGAGACGACAGAAGTCTATAAAGTTTTGATGGAAATCGATAGAACGAATGACATCAGGCTTTCTCCACTGAATCTAGGGGAGAAAACTAACAAGAGAACAGGGATTAAGCGTGAAGGGGGAAAAGTTTAAAGGGATCATTGGTGGGTGGAGATCCGTAATACAGAGAGTGGTGGATGTGTGGAATGAGCTGCCAGATAAAGTGGTAAATGCGGGGTCACTTTTCACACTTAAGAAAGAACTGGAATAGCCACATGGATGAGAGGTGGATGGTGGGATATGGGCCGGGTTCAGGTCAGTGAGACATGGCAGAGAAATGATACCGCACGGCCAGGGAGGGCCAAAAGGCCAGAGTCTGTGCTGGAATGTTCTATAGTTCTGTGGTAAGTATGAATATTACACACTCACAAACACACACACACACAGACACACACACACACACACACAGACACAGACACACACACACATACACACACACAAACACACACATACAGACACACACAGACACACACACACCTGGTGTTGTGATTGAACCCTGTACTGTGGACTTGCACAGCACAGGCCTCTACCCACTGTGACCTTTCTTGCTGAAGGAGGGTGAAATGTTACCCGCAATGCCTCGTTCATCTTTCATGAAGTGCGAGGGCAGCGGGAAGGTCTACCGTCTCCCCGTTGTGTCCAAAAGATTGTCTTGGGGGCGAAAGTGACGTTCCAGTGTTTTTTTTTCTCATTTTCCTTGCTGACCTTTGCCCTCCGGGCGAGAACGGTTGTTAGGTTGGAGGTGAGGTATTTTGTAATGGTGTGCATGGAGGTCTGAGTGTTCTCGCAGAATAGCCCTGGCGAGTAACTGTGCTGCATTCTACAGACAGTGTACACATCGGCCATTCCCTGCTGGTACTGGAGCAAGGGAAGGTGCATGTTGCAATTGGATTCGTTTGCTCTGTAGTAGTGATTAACACCTCACATTCTGTTAATTATAGATAAGTCAGAAAGACGACACTGTGGTAATTACTTCCTCATAGGTTCTTCAGCAGTTCAATTGAACCGGCAATACTCTCAAAACAACCCAGTTCCTCCTCGATCGATCACGTCCCACCACCCCACAGGCCAATTCATGTTGAAAAACATACAGACTGTTTCACAGATCCAAGTATGTAATAGCTTGTTTATCCATCAGGTCTGTCTGTTGTAATACACAGCGTATTGACTCCCCACAGTAGCCATTCTCAACAGACTCTCAAGCATTGAATTATTTTCACAGGGCTGAAGTTATTATTAAAACATATGCCACACAGCTATCAACCAGCAAGTTTCCTGTAACTCGGCTTGTTTCCCATGTCTCCATCTAAATATAGATGTACCGACGACAGAGGATGCAATATTAGATCTCCTAATAGGAAACAATTTAGGTCAGGTGACAGAAGAGTGTGCAGGGGAACACTTTGGTTTCAGGGATCATAACACCATTAGATTCGACTTGATCATGGATGACGATAGACATGATCCTGGGTTGAGGTCCTAAACTGGGAAAAAAGTCCAATTTTGAAGAAATGAGGAAGGATATAAAAAAGTTGGATTTGGACAGGTTTCTCTTTGGCAAGGATGTCGCTGGTAAGTAGGAGGCCTTGAAAGGGGAAATTTTGAGAGTACAGAGTTTGCATGTTCCAGTCACGATTAAAAGCAAAGTGATGAAGGATAAGGAACTCTGGTAAAGAGGAAGAGAGAGATGTATAACATGTAGAGAAAGCAGGGAGCAAATATGTTACTTGATGTGTATTTGCAAATGCAGGAAAGGCAGTATATGTTGCCTGTGTGGACTTCAGTAAGGCCTTTGACAGGCTCCCGCATAGGGGGTTAGTTAGGAAGATACAGTCGAAAGTACAAAAAGGAAGGTTGAATAGGTCGAATAGGTTGAATAGGTTGAATAGGTCGTTATTCCCTGGAGAGGGGAAGAATGTGGGGAGACTTGATAGAGGCATATAAAATAATTATGGCAACAGAGAATTAATTAAATCAGGCTTTCTCCACTGAGGTTAGAGGAGAAAAAAATACAAGAGTACATGGGTTAAGGGTGAAGGGGGAAAAATTGAAATGAACATGGGGGGGGGGCTTCATCATACAGAGAGTGCTTAAAGTGTGGAATGAGCTGCCAGATGAAGTGGTAAATGGAGGCTCACTTTTAACATTTAAGAAGAACTTGAACAGCTACATGGATGAGAGGTGTATTACACACACACACACACACACACACACACACACACACACACACACACACACACACACACACACACACACACACACACACACACCTTGATGCTGCGACTGATGCCTATTGTACTGGGGAGCTGCACCCATTGTCAACATTCTTGCAGACCATTCCTGTCTAACTTAGTTCCTCATTTTCTTTGCTGATCGTCACCCTCCGGGCGAGAACGGTTGTTAGGTTGGGGGTGATGTATTTGATAGTGGTGTGAATAGAGGTTCGAATGTTCTCGCAGAATAGTCCTGGAGAGTAACCGTACTGTATTCTATAGAAACTGCACACATCGGTCATTACCTGCTGGTGCTAGAGCCAAGGATGGTCCATGTTGCAATTGCATTCGTTTGCTCTGTAGCAGAGTTTAACACCTCACATTCTGCTAATAATAGGTAAGTCAGAAAGACGAAACTGCGATCATTACTTCCTCATAGGTTCTTCAGAAGGTCAATTGTACCACGAATACTCTCAAAATAGAGCAGTTCCTTCTCCATCCATCACTCCCCAACATACCGCAGGCCAGTTCATGGTGAAATACATGCTGAATGTTTTACAGTTCCATGTTAGTAACAGTTTGTTTATCCATCAGGACTGACGGTTTTAATACTCACCTCACTGTAGCCACTCTCAACAGACTTTCAAGCATTGAATCAGTTTCTCAGGGATATAGTAATTACTAAAACATAGGACACACACCAATCACCCAGCAAGTTTCCTGCAACTCGGTTTGTTTCCCATGTTTCGATCAGTATATAGAGGTACCGACGAGAGAGGATACAATATTAGATCTCCTATTAGGAAACGAGTTAGGACAGGCGACGCAAGTGTGTGTGGACGAACATTTTGTTTCCAGGCATTAGTTTCAACTTGATCATGGGTGAAGATAAGACATGATCCTTGGGTTGAAGTTCTAAAACTGGGAGAAAAGGCCAATTTTGAAGAAATGAGGAAGGATATAAAAAAGGTGGATTTGGACAGGTTGGTCTTTGGCAGGGATGTCGTTGATAAGTAGGAGGCCTTGAAAGGGGAAATTTTGAGAGTACAGAGTTTGAATGTTTCTGTCAGGATTAAAAGCAGAGTGATTAAGGAGAAGGAACATTGGTTCTCTCGCTGTAGTGGAACTCTGGTAAAGAGGAAGAGAGAGATGTATAACATGTAGAGGAAGCAGGGAGAAAATATGTTGCTTGATGTGCATGTGCAAATGCAGGAAAGGCGGTGTATGTTGCCAGTGTGGACTTCAGTCAGGCCTTTGACAGGGTCCCGCATAGGGGGTTAGTTAGGAAGATACAATCGACAGTACAGAAAGGAAGGTTGAATAGGTTAGGACTTTATTCCCTGGAGAAGGGAAGAATGTGGGGAGACTTGATAGAGGTATAAAAGATAATTTTGGCAACAGAGAATTAATGAAATCAGGCTTCTCCACTGAGGTTAGAGGAGAAAAAATAAACAACAGGAGATGGGTTAAGGGTGAAGGGGGAAAAGATTGAAAAGAACATGGGGAGGGGGCTTCATCATGCAGAGAGTGGTGAAAGTGTGGAATGAGCTGCCAGATGAAGTGGTAAATGCAGGCTCACTTTTAAAATTTAAGAAGAACGTGAACAGCTACACGGATGAGAGGTGTATGGAGGGATATGGGTCGGTTGCTGGTCAATGGGACAAGGCAGAAAAATGGTACGGCAGAGCCAGGAGAGGCCAAAAGGCCTATTTCTATGCTGCAACGTTCTGTGATGTATAAGTTGTAGATTGCGCATGTGTATTACACACACACACACACACACACACACACACACACACACACACACACACACACACACACACACACACACACACAACACACACACACACACACACACACACACATACACACACACACTCTCACACACATACACACACACACACACACACACACTCACACACACACACACACCCCTTGATGCTGCGACTGATGCCTATTGTACTGGGGTGCTGCACAGCTGAGGCTGCACCAATTGTGACCATTCTTGCAGACCATTCCTGTCTAACGGTTGTTAGGATGGGGGTGAGGTATTTGGTAGTGGTGTGAATAGAGGTCCGAATGTTCTCGCAGAATAGTCCTAGCGAGTAACCGTGCTGCATTCTATAGAAGCTGCACACATCGGTCATTACCTGCTTTTGCTGGAGCAAGGGAAGGTGCATGTTGCAATTGCATTCGTTAGCTCTGTAGCAGAGTTTAACACCTCACATTCTGCTAATAATAGGTAAGTCAGAAAGACGAAACTGCGGTCATTACTTCCTCATCGGTTCTTCAGAAGTTCAATTGTACCACAAATACTCTCAAAATAGAGCAGTTCCTCCTCCATCCATCACTCCCCCACCACACCACAGGCCAGTTCATGGTGAAATACATGCTGAATGTTTTACAGGTCCATGTTAGTAACAGTTTGTTTATCCATCAGGACTGACGGTTTTAATACTCACCTCACTGTAGCCACTCTCAACAGACTTTCAAGCATTGAATCAGTTTCTCAGGGATATAGTAATTACTAAAACATAGGACACACACCAATCACTCAGCAAGTTTCCTGCAACTCTGTTTGTTACCCATGTTTCGATCAGTATATAGAGGTACCGACGAGAGAGGATGCAATATTAGATCTCCTATTAGGAAACAAGTTAGGACAGGCGACGCAAGTGTGTGTGGACGAACATTTGGTTTCCAGGCATTAGTTTCAACTTGATCATGGGTGAAGATAAGACATGATCCTTGGGTTGAAGTTCTAAAACTGGGAGAAAAGGCCAATTTTGAAGAAATGAGGAAGGATATAAAAAAGGTGGATTTGGACAGGTTGGTCTTTGGCAAGGATGTCGTTGATAAGTAGGAGGCCTTGAAAGGGGAAATTTTGAGAGTACAGAATTTGAATGTTTCTGTCAGGATTAAAAGCAGAGTGATTAAGGATAAGGTACTTTGGTTCTCTCGCTGTAGTGGAAGTCTGGTAAAGAGGAAGAGAGAGATGTATAACATGTAGAGGAAGCAGGGCGAAAATATGTTGCTGGATGTGCATGTGCAAATGCAGGAAAGGCAGTGTATGTTGCCAGTGTGGACTTCAGTCAGGCCTTTGACAGGGTCCCGCATCGGGGGTTAGTTAGGAAGATACAATCGACAGTACAGAAAAGAAGGTTGAATAGGTTAGGACTTTGTTCCCTGGAGAGGGGAAGAATGTGGGGAGACTTGATAGAGGTATATAAAATAATTTTGGTAACAGAGAATTAATGAAATCAGGCTTCTCCACTGAGGTTAGAGGAGAAAAAAACACAAGAGGAGATGGGTTAAGGGTGAAGGGGGAAAAGGTTGAAAAGAACATGGGGGGGGGCTTCATCATGCAGACAGTGGTGAAAGTGTGGAATGAGCTGCCAGATGAAGTGGTAAATGGAGGCTCACTTTTAAAATTTAAGAAGAACTTGAACAGCTACACGGATGAGAGGTGTATGGAGGGATATGGGTCGGTTGCTGGTCAATGGGACAAGGCAGAAAAATGGTACGGCAGAGCCAGGAGAGGCCAAAAGGCCTATTTCTATGCTGCAACGTTCTGTGATGTATAAGTTGTAGATTGTGCATGTGTATTACACACACACACACACACACACACACACAACACACACACACACACACACACACACACACACACACACACACACACATACACACACACACACTCTCACACACATACACACACACACACACACACACACACACACACACACACACACACACACACACACACACACACACACACACACACACCCCTTGATGCATCAGTCATGCCTATTGTACTGGGGAGCTGCACAGCAGAGGCTGCACCAATTGTGACCATTCTTGCAGACCATTCCTGTCTAACGGTTGTTAGGTTGGGGGTGAGGTATTTGGTAGTGGTGTGAATAGAGGTCCGAATGTTCTCGCAGAATAGTCGTAGCGAGTAACCGTGCTGCATTCTATAGAAACTGCACACATCGGTCATTACCTGCTTTTGCTGGAGCAAGAGAAGGTGCATGTTGCAATTGCATTCGTTAGCTCTGTAGCAGAGTTTAACACCTCACATTCTGCTAATAATAGGTAAGTCCGAAAGACGAAACTGCGGTCATTACTTCCTCATAGGTTCTTCAGAAGTTCAATTGTACCACGAATACTCTCAAAATAGAGCAGTTCCTTCTACATCCATCACTCCCCCACCACACCACAGGCCAGTTCATGGTGAAATACATGCTGACTGTTTTACAGGTCCATGTTAGTAACAGTTTGTTTATCCATCAGGACTGACGGTTTTAATACTCACCTCACTGTAGCCACTCTCAACAGACTTTCAAGCATTGAATCAGTTTCTCAGGGATATAGTAATTACTAAAACATAGGACACACACTAATAACCCAGCAAGTTTCCTGCAACTCGGTTTGTTTCCCATGTTTCGATCAGTATATAGAGGTACCGACGAGATAGGATACAATATTAGATCTCCTATTAGGAAACGAGGTAGGACAGGCGACGCAAGTGTGTGTGGACGAACATTTTGTTTCCAGGCATTAGTTTCAACTTGATCATGGGTGAAGATAGGACATGATCCTTGGGTTGAAGTTCTAAAACTGGGAAAAAGGGCCAATTATGAAGAAATGAGGAAGGATATAAAAAAGGTGGATTTGGAAGGTTGGTCTTTGGCAAGGATGTCGTTGGTAAGTAGGAGGCCTTGAAAGGGGAAAGTTTGAGAGTACAGAATTTGAATGTTTCTGTCAGGATTTAAAGCAGAGTGATTAAGGATAAGGAACTTTGGTTCTCTCGCTGTAGTGGAACTCTGGTAAAGAGGAAGAGAGAGATGTATAACATGTAGAGGAAGCAGGGAGAAAATATGTTGCTGGATGTGCATGTGCAAATGCAGGAAAGGCTGTGTATGTTGCCAGTGTGGACTTCAGTAAGGCCTTTGACAGGGTCCCGCATAGGGGGTTAGTTAGGAAGATACAATCGACAGTACAGAAAAGAAGGTTGAATAGGTTAGGACTTTGTTCCCTGGAGAGGGGAAGAATGTGGGGAGACTTGATAGAGGTATATAAAATAATTTTGGTAACAGAGAATTAATGAAATCAGGCTTCTCCACTGAGGTTAGAGGAGAAAAAAAAACAAGAGGAGATGGGTTAAGGGTGAAGGGGGAAAAGATTGAAACGAACATGGGGGGGGGCTAAAGCATGCAGACAGTGGTGAAAGTGTTGAATGAGCTGCCAGATGAAGTGGTAAATGGAGGCTCACTTTTAAAATTTAAGAAGAACTTGAACAGCTACACGGGTGAGAGGTGTATGGAGGGATATGGGTCGGTTGCTGGTCAATGGGACAAGGCAGAAAAATGGTACGGCAGAGCCAGGAGAGGCCAAAAGGCCTATTTCTATGCTGCAACGTTCTGTGATGTATAAGTTGTAGATTGCGCATGTGTATTACACACACACACACACACACACACACACACACACACACACACACACACACACACACACACACACACACAACTCACACACACACACACACACACACACATACACACACACACTCTCACACACATACACACACACACACACACACACACACACACACACACACACACACACACACACACACCCCTTGATGCTGCGACTGATGCCTATTGTACTGGGGAGCTGCACAGCAGAGGCTGCACCCATTGTGACCATTCTTGCAGACCATTCCTGTCTAACGGTTGTTAGGTTGGGGGTGAGGTATTTGGTAGTGGTGTGAATAGAGGTTCGAATGTTCTCGCAGAATAGTCCTGGAGAGTAACATGCTGCATTCTATAGAAACTGCACACATCGGTCATTACCTGCTGGTGCTGGAGCCAAGGATGGTCCATGTTGCAATTGCATTCATTTGCTCTGTAGCAGAGTTTAACACCTCACATTCTGCTAATAATAGGTAAGTCAGAAAGACGAAACTGCGGTCATTACTTCCTCATAGGTTCTTCAGAAGTTCAATTGTACCACAAATACTCTCAAAATAGAGCAGTTCCTTCTCCATCCATCACTCCCCAACACACCACAGGCCAGTTCATGGTGAAATACATGCTGACTGTTTTACAGGTCCATGTTAGTAACAGTTTCTTTATCCATCAGGACTGACGGTTTAATACTCACCTCACTGTAGCCACTCTCAACAGACTTTCAAGCATTGAATCAGTTTCTCAGGGATATAGTAATTACTAAAACATAGGACACACACCAATCACCCAGCAAGTTTCCTGCAACTCGGTTTGTTTCCCATGTTTCGTTCAGTATATAGAGGTACCGACGAGAGAGGATACAATATTAGATCTCCTATTAGGAAACGAGTTAGGACAGGCGACGCAAGTGTGTGTAGAGGAGCATTTTGTTTCCAGGGATCATAACACCATTAGTTTCAACTTGATCATGGATGACGATGAACCTGGTCCTCGGTTTGAGGTTGTAAACTGGAAAAAAGGCCAATTTTGAAGAAATGAGGAAGGATATAAAAACGTGTATTTGGACAGGTTGTTCTTTGGCATGGATGTCGTTCATATGTATGAGTCTTGAAAGGAGAAATTTTGAGAGTACAGAGTCCTTATGTCCCAGTCAGGATTAAAGGCAAAGTGAATAAGGATAAGGAACTTTGGTTCTCTCGGGATGTTGGAACTCTGATGGAGAAGAAGAGGGAGACGAATAACGTGTTTAGAAAACAGGGAGCAAATAAGGTATTTGAGGAGTATAAAAAAGTCCAAAAATACTTGGGAAAGAAGTCAGGAGGGCTGAAGGGAGACATGAGGTAGCTGAGGCAGTCGGGCCGGTAGGTTTGTAGTCAGTAGTGGATCATCTATTGGAATGAGCACTAAGAGACAGGATCTATTCGTATTCATATAGACAGCGACTTGTTACAGAGAGTCAACACGGCTCGTGAGTAGTAAGTCTTGTTTAACTAATCTATTAGCTTCTCGTGGTGGTTAGAAGTAAAGTGGATGAAGGGGTGGCAGTGAATATTGTCTACGTGGACTTTGACAAGGTCCCCCATGAGAAGTTAGTTAGGAAGATACAGACGCTGGGGACACATGGTGATAGTGTGAATTGCATTAGCCATTGGCTCAATGGGAGAAGTCAGAGAGTGGTAGTGGAGGACTGCTTCTCTGAGTGGAGGCCTGTGACTAGTGGTCTGCCACAGAGATCAGTGTTGGGTCCATTGTTATTTGTTATCCAAATCAATGATCTGCATGATAATGTGGTAAATTGGATCCGCAAATTTGCTGATGATACAAAGATTGGAGCTGTAGTGGAGAGTGAGGAAGGTTTTGAACGCTTGCAGAGGGATCTGGACGAGCTGCAAAAACGGGCTGAGAAATGGCAGATTGAGTTTACTGCAGGCAGGTGTGAGGTATTGCACTTTGGAAGGAAACACCAATGTAGAACATGCAAGGTAAATGGGAGGGCCCTGAGCAGTGCGGTAGAACAGAGGGATCCAGAAACACAGAAACAAAGTTCCCTAAAAGTGGCGTCACTGGTAGATAGAGTAGCATAGGAAGCTTTTGGTACATTGTCCTTTATTAATCAAACACACTCACACACACACACACACACACACACACACACACACACACACACACACACACACACATACACACACACACACACACACACACACACACACACACACACACACACACACACACACACACACACACACTGCGATTGAACCCTGTACTGGGGAGCTGCACAGCAGAGGCCGCACACACTGTGACTACTTCTGCACCTATTGTCTATTGTCTATTATGTTCGGGATGGGTCATTTGGTTGACGGGTGAATGGTGGTCCGAATGTTCGCGCAGAATAGTCCTGGCGAGTAACCGTGCTGCATTCTATAGACACAGCACACATCGGCCATTCCCTGCTGGTGCTGTAGGAAGGGAAGGTGCATGTTGCAGTTGCATTCGTTTGCAATGCAGCAGTGTCCAAAGCTACACTGGCTGCTAATAATAGAAAACAGAATGGGAAGTTGTGGAAATCACTTCCTCCTCTTTTGACAGCAATTCAAATTCAGCGGTCAAAGCCACTCAGTATCTTCTCTTTAGAACATAGACCATAGAACTTAGAATAGTGCAGCACATTGCTGGCACTTCGGCCCACAACGTTTGGCCGACCCTTAAACCTTGCCCCCCCCCATATAAACACTCCCACATCTTAAATTCCTCCAGATACCTGTTTAACAGTCGCTTAAACTTCACCAATGTATCTGCCTCCACCACTGAATCAGGCATTGCGTTCCACGCACTGACCACTCTCTGAGTGAAAAACATTCCTCTAATATCCCCCTTGAATTTCCCAACTTTTCCTTAAACACTGTCATGTCTCCTCTCCTCCTCCTCGTCCTTCTCTCCAAAGAGCAAATAACTAGCACCACAAATCTCTGATCATTATCCATACTCTCTAAACCAGACCGCACACTGGTAAATCTCCTCTGTACCCTTTCCAATGCTTCCACATCCTTCCTATAGAGAGGTGACCAGAACTGGATACAATACTCCAAGGGTGGCCTAACTAGAGTTTTATAGAGCTGCATCATTACCCTGACTCTGTCCCTCGACTTATGAAAGCTAGCACCCATAAGATTTCTAAACTACCCTATCTATCTGTGAGGCAACTTTCAGTGATTTATGGACATGTACCCTCATATCCCTCGCTTCTCCACAATGCCACGTGTTCTGCCATTTACTTTGTACTTTGCCTTGGAGTTTGTCCTTCCAAAGTGTACTACCTCACACTTCCCAGGGTTGAACTCCATCTGTCACTTCTCAGACCACTTCTGCATCCTATCAATGTTTCTCTGCAGTCTCTGACAAACCTCGACACTATCCTCGACTCGGCCAATCATTGTGTCGTCTGCAAACTTGTCAACCCACCCGACCTCCCCTACATCCAGGTCCTTAATAAGAATCATGAAAAGTAGAGTTCCCACAACCGATTTTTGTGGGATACCGCGAGTCACAACCCTCCAATCCGAATATATTCCCTCCACCATGAGTCTCTGCCTTCTGCAGGCAAGCCAATTCTGAATCCACCTGGACAAACTTCCCGGGATCCCATGCCTTCTGACTTTCTAAGTAAGCCTACAATGTGGAACCTTGTCAAATGGCGTACTAAAATCCATACAGTTCACATCCACTATACGACCCACATCAATATGCCTGGTAACCTACTGATAGAGTTCTTCGATCTTCCCTTCACAAAGCCATGCTGACTGTCCCTGATCAGACCATGATACTCTAAATGCCCATAATCCTATCTCTACGAATCTTTTCCAACAGCTTTCCCACCACAGATGTAAGACTCACTGGTCGGTAATTATCTGGACTATCCCTACTAACTTTTTTGACCAAGGGGACAACTTTCGTCTTCCTCCAATCCTCCGGTAATATTCCTGTGGACATCGAGGACATAAAGATCCTAGCCAGAGGCTCAGCAATCTCTTCCCTCGCCTGCAGAGCAGCCTGTGGAATACTCCGTCTGGCCCCAGAACTTTCTGTCCTGATGTATTTTAACAGCTCTTCTCCCTTAATATCAACTTGCTCCAGAGCATCCTACCCTATCTACCTGTGAAGCAATTTTCAGGGATCTGTGGACAGGTACCCCCAGATCTCTCCGCTCCTCCACACTTCCAAGTCTTCTGCCGTTTACTGTTTACTCTGCCTTGGAGTTTGTCCTTCCAAAGTGTACCACCTCACACTTCTCCGGGTTGAACTGCATCTGCCAGTTCTCAGCCCAGTTCTGCATCCTATCAATGTCTCTCTGCAATTTTCGACAATCCTCAACACTATCTACAACACCAGCAATCTTTGTGTCGTCTGAAAACTTACCAACCCGCCCTTCTACCCCCATATCCAAGTCTTTAATAAAAATCACGAAAATTAGAGGTCCCAGAACCGATACTTGTTGGACACCAGAATATCAACCTCACTCATATTGTCCTTACCATTATCAAGTTCCCTCTCATTGGTGAATACCGAAGAGAAATATTCATTCAGGACCTGGTTGAGGAAATAATCATTGATGCCCTTTATCTCTAATCGGCCCGATCGTCACTCCTGTCGACCTTTTGATCTTCATATAATTGAAGAATACCTTGGGGTTTTCCTCTTCCCTACTCGCCATGGCCTTCTCATGCCCACTTCTTGCTCTCCTCAGCCACGACATCCGGCTGCTCACCCTCCCTCATGAGAATACTGAGAACTCGATCCGAGATATCGCTGACCCTGGCACCAGAGAGACAACAGACCTTCCGGGATGCTCGATCTCTTCCACAGAACCTCCCAACTGTGCCCCTAAATATCGAACCCCCTTTCACTACTGCTCTCCTCCTTTCCCTCCTTCCCTTCTGAGCTGAGGGTCCAGTCTCGCTGCCAGGGACGCAACCACTGCAACCTGAGCCAAATAGGTCGTTCCCACCAACAGTCAGAAGACGGAAGGAAAACAGAGTGAATGTGCAGAGCACACCTGCGGCCGTTCCCATCAATAATAAGGATGCCGTTTTGGATACTGTTGGTGGGGACGACCTATTAAGGTCAGGTTGCAGTGGTTGCGTCCCTGGCAGCTCAGAAGGGAAGGAAGGAAAAGAGGAGAGCTGTAGTGATAGGGGTTCGATAGTTAAGGGGCACAGATAGGAGGTTCTGTGGAAGAGATCGAGCATCCCGGATGATTCAAGGTCCTCAGTGATTAATTAGAGTGCTCTGCTCATTCACTCCATTATCCTTCCGTCTCCTGACAGTCACCCAGCTACCTGCCTCCTGACTTATAGGGGTGACTATCTCCCTGTAACTAGTGTTTACTTCTGCCTCTGCCTCACGAATGATCCGAAGTTCAGCCAGCCCCAGCTCCAGTTCCCCAACACGGTTTGTCAAAAGCTGCAGCTGGATGCACCTTTTACAGGTGTGGTCATCAGAGACAACAGTGCTCGCCCTGACTTCCCACATACTGCAATCGGAGCAACCGGCTGTCCGAACTGCTGCCTTCATTACCTACTCCTAAGTTAATTAAAGTTATTAAAGGAGCGTTCCCGGCCTTACCTCACCGATCAAGTTCGTCCTCAGCCTCTGCTTACCGAAGCCTCTCGAGCCAAAGCCTTCCTAGTCCATCTCCCACTTCTCCGCCGCCCTCTACTACGTCGCCTGCTCCGTTAACATGCGGAGAGGAGAGCATATCCCAGACTGTGATAATGAGGAGGGAGCATATTCCGGATGATGGTAATGAGGCAAGAGCATATCTGGGACGACAGTAATGAGAGGAGAGCATATCCCAGACTGTGATAATGAGGAGGGAGCATATTCCGGATGATGGTAATGAGGCAAGAGCATATCTGGGACGGCGGTAATGAGAGGAGAGCATATCCCAGACTGTAATAATGAGAAGGGAGCATATTCCGGATGATGGTAATGAGACAAGAGCATATCTGGGACGGTAATAATCAGAAGAGAGCATATCCCAGTCTGTAATAATGAGAAGGGAGCAATCTTTCCCGATCCTCGTCATTGTGGGCTTCACACCAGACGGTGATGGAAAGAGTCAGAATACTCCCCACCTTGCAGTTCCAGACACTTCCCAGTCTTTGATGACAAACCAGTGCCAAATCTCTTCGATCACCTAATCCAGATAACCCCAATAGGCGGAACGCTGGCCATGTCCATACCGCGAGAACCAAATGTCTGGACCGCGCCGGGCCATTGTCACTTCCGTGAACACACCTGTCATAACATGTCAATAAAGCGCGCGCTGCTCTAAGTTACTTTAACCTCATCCGACACCGTACACTGGACCTACCCCCTGTGGAGCCCGCGACCTACTGCGCGCTCTCTACGTCCCTCACGGGGGAAAGTTCCACTTTCCACGTCTGCGGGACCATTGCGAGAAGAACGAAATGGGGAAGACCCAGTGATGAAGTACATCATGAAGAGCCTGTCAGAAAACTTCAGGGAACGATTTGAAATCTCCCCTAATCTCTAAGGTGACATCTTCCTCTCCCAAGACCGCCGTTCTCCGTTTCGGCTGACAGCCGGTGGACTGCAGACGCCAAAAGGCTGGCGCCTTCCGTAGATGTGGCAACTCTTCGGATGGAGGTCTTGGAAATGAGAACTTCTGATTCGCTCAAACCACACCTCGGTGACTTTTGGATCAATGTGGTTCCCCAAGCTCAATTCAAAAACACGAGAGCTATTGAAATGCTTCAATTCACACTGTTCCGCTCCACGTACATAAGTGATTCATCGTTTTCTTCAATGAACTCCATGAAGAATCAGGACAGAAACAGACTCTCCAATGCACATCTCGGCCAGAGCCTCAGGATTGCGACAACAGAATACCGGCCCGACATCAGAAGGGTTGCCTCATCCCGTCGATGTCACTTCTGTCGCTGACTGGTGACTGAATCAATTTAATGTTGTGCACTTGTCAATCTTATTGTGGTATAATATTACGACAACAATAATACTGATAATTCCATTTATAGCTACGACTCATACTTCAAATGCTACATAGCTTAATTAAAAAGAACATATAGTTTAAATGAAAGAACAGAAACGGTGGGAAAGGCAATACGACTAAAAATGTTTGTGTGGAAGAGAGGTGGTGAAGATTTCCAAACTAACTCTGTGTGTGTGTGTGTGTGTGTGTGTGTGTGTGTGTGTGTGTGTGTGTGTGTGTGTGTGTGTGTAAAATATGCATACGTGCCGCAGAACCACAGAACATTACAGCACAGAAACAGGCCTTCTGGTCCTTCCTGGCTCTGTCGTACCATTTCTCTGCCATGTCCCACTGACCTGCACCCGGCCCATATCCCTCTCGACACCTCTCATCCATGTAGCTGTCCCAGATGAGTTCTCATTGTGGCAGCTCACAGTTGTGATAGCTAGAGTCATAATTAAATGGCTGGTTTTGAACTTACTTTTTTTTTCAAGAGTGCATTTTTTATCTACTACTACTACCACTATTACTATTACTACTATTACTAACACTATTACTTCCACTAACACTACTACTACTACTACTACTACTACTACTACTACTACTAATAATAATAATAATAATAATAATAATAATAATAATAATAATAATAATAATAGTGTTAGCAGCAACAGCAACATCTGCTCATAAAACAACTTACTGGTGCAGGGAAATAAAACCCGGAAGTTTTGGCCCTTGGCTTGACATGCTTGACATAATTTGGCCCTTGCAGAAAACTAATTCGGGAACCCTAACCTAATAGAATCCAGCCGCTGACGTGCCGTGACAACACTCAACCATTCTATCTATTTCAGAGGAGTGTAGTTTTGTGGAAAGTGCCACGTCAGCTGTAAAGCATGGCAGCAGAGTATCGAAGGCCGAATAGCCTTCTGTTCCTTCAGCGCTTTATTCCGTTTATTCTCTTGTTTCTCGCTCTGCAATCAAACAGCTCCGAGTTCTCACCTAACACACTCTCAACATCTGGCACGGAGACCAGGAAATGCGGATCCGTCTCCGAATGTAACAGAGACAGGCGCCGCTCTCTCGGGATCGCGTAGATGACGTTCACTTTACTCTCTCTCTTTCTCTTCATGTCGGTGGGTGAGAGAAACTCTCTTTGAGATCATTATCGGATTAAACACATCAGCAGATAGTTGTAGAACAGCACACAGGATTTGATGTCGATTTCAGCAAATTACAGACTTTCTGATCCAATCAGCGCTGCCGCTTGTGACGTCAGAATCCAGATATCTGACCCGCAAACCAGGAAGTGCGGCTCAGTCTCCGAGTGTAACAGAGATCGGCGCTGCTCTCTCGGGATGTCGGGACTGGCCTTCGCAGCTCTCGTTCTTTGTCTCCACATAACGGCGGGTGAGGGTCACTCTCTCGAACAGTCAGCGGTCAGATAATCAACAGAACGGCGGGTGGTTAGAGGATAGAAGGTTAGGTTAGCAGAGACGATCTCACTGATCTAAGTACAGTTCTGAGCTATCTGTGCTGATTGAGCGAAGTACAGTTCTCGATTCCATCCGCTTCTGTCGCTTTTCCCTCACACGATTTTATCTTTTTCAGGTGAGTCTCAGCATTTTACCATTCTCGCTGAGCACAGCGAGATAAATGTCACCATCGGGAGAGATGCGCTCTTTTCAGTGCGGCCGTCGGGCAATGTCAGCAGTGGAAGCTGGAATTTCAATGGGAGAACACTCGTCCAGTGGATCGGCCAAACCTGGACCATTGACAATGTCTACAGATCTCGGGCTGAGTTATTCACCTCCAACGGGTCGCTTCTGCTGAAGTCGGTGAACGTGTCGGACAGTGGGGAATACCGTGTGAATATGGTTCCAATTAGTGGCTCCCAAACCTCAGCGACCGTCACTCTGCGTGTCACTGGTAAGTGAGACAGACTCATGCGATCTCGGACTATAACTTTCATTTTATTCCTGTGGTGAAAGAATACACTACAATCTTTACGGTGGTCGCAGAACCTGGACTCCAGTGAACTCTGCCAGACCTGCTCTCGGACTGTTCAGATCTCACTGTTGTGCGTGGCTGTGTCTCGCCGTTTCTGTCTGCAGGCTGCTCGCACCTGTGTGTGCCGGATTGATTCAGTTCCGTCTTCAAGGCTATCAAGTAATCATTTTTTGCTGTATTTTGCTCTATTTTAGCAAACGGACTGTTTCTTAAGTCAGCTGGAAATGAGTAATTCTAAGTCATCTACCTCAATGTTTAACGACGCTATCCTCCCCAGTGCCGTCCACATGTCTACGTCAGTATAGAAAAATAGAAACATTGAAAACATACAGCACAACACAGGCCCTTCGGCCCACAAGGTTGTACCGAACATGGCCCTGCCTTAGAAATTATTAGGCTTACATATAACCTCCATTTTTCTAAGCTCCACGTACCTATCGAAAAGTCTCTTTAAAGCCCCTATCGTATCCGCCTCCACCACCGTTGCCGGCAGCTCATTCCACGCACTCACCACTCTCTGAGTAAGAAACTTACCCCTGACATTTCCTCTGTACCTACTCCCCAGCACTTTAATCCTGTTTCCTCTTGTGGCAACCAATTCAGCCCTGGGAAAATGCCTCTGACTATCCACATACTCAATACCTCTCATCATCTTGTACACCTCTATCAGGTCACCAGTCATGCTCCGTCCCTCCAAGGAGAAAAGGCCGAGTTCATTGTATCTGCTTTCATTAGGCATGCTCCCTAATCCAGGCAACAACATTGTAAATCTCCTCCGCACCCTTTCTATGGCTTCCACATCCTTCCTACAGTGAGGCGACCAGAATATTGACAGCTTTCTGTGGTTTTATCTCTAATCTGTGCATCTGTAGTAGTTTGCTTTAAGCAGAATATATCTCCTTGGAGCCAACATTTCAGCGCAGTACGTTACACGTGATACATGATCTGTGGTATTTTTACAGAAGCCGTATCCAGGCCCAACACCACATCGAATGACGCGGACTCGGTAGAACACAATCACACAGTTAGTTTGGATTGCACGGCAAGAGGGGAGCATGCTTCCTATCCGTGGTTAATGAAAAGCAGGACAGTTAGCTCTGACGTTCCGATTACCGTGAGCACCACATCGACTGAACGTTTACCGCCATTATCACTATATTAGCCCGAGTGTACAACACTGATTATATTGTAAATGGAGAAAATACAACAATAAGAGAATGATGTGCAAAGGGACTTGTCAGTCCTTGTGTAGGATTGCCTAAAGGATAATTTAGAAGTTGAAACAGTTCTGAGGAAGGGAAAAGCGACATGAGGACAAGAGGACAAGAATATAAAAGTCAGCTTATCATATTGAAAATTTATGAAGCATTGGTAAGGGCTCATTTTAGTATTGTGAACAGATAAGAAAGAATGTATTGTATTTGGAGAGGGTTCAAAGGGCGTTCACGGAAATGATTCCGAGATTGAAAGACTTGTCATATTATGAGCCTGAATAAAGAAGGGTGAAGGGTGACATCATTGAAAACAGTCGAATGGTGAAAGGCCTTAATAGAGTGGATGTTGAGAAGAAGTTTCCCTTGGTGGGAGAGTCAAAGATCAGCGGACACTTATAGAGTGGATGTGGAGAGGATGTTTCTTGTAGTGGGGGAGTCGAGCACCAGTGGACACAAATAGAGTGGATGGGAGGTTGTTTCATACAGTGGGGGAGTCTAGGAGCAGTGGACACAGATCGAGTGGATGTGGAGAGGATGTTTCCTATAGTGGGGAAGTCTAGGACCACAGGACACAGATAGATTGGATGTGGAGAGGATGTTTCCTATAGTGGGGGAGTCCAGGATCAGAGGACACAGATAGAGTGGATGTGGAGAGGATGTGGAAAGGGTGTTTCCTATAGTAGGGGAGTCTAGGACCAGAGGACACTGATGGAGTAGATGCGGCAGGATGTTCCCTATAGTGGGGGAGTCTAGGACCAGAGGACACAGATAGAGTGGATGCGGAGAGGATGCTTCCTATAGTGGGGGAGTCTAAGTCCAGAGGACATAGATAGAGTGGATGCGGAGAGGATGCTTCCTATAGTGGGGGAGTCTAGGTCCAGAGGACATAGATAGAGTGGATGCGGAGAGGATAACTCCTGTGGTGGGAAAGCCAAGGACAAGATGACATAGCTAAAAATAGTGAGTCTTTCTTTTAGAAGTGAGCTGAAAAGTTATCGGAATAGATGGTGAATCCGTGCAAATGTTTGCCACAAGCAGCGGTAGAGACCATGACTTTATGCATATTTGACCCATATGTTTGTTAGATTCGTGATTGGTCAGGTCAGCAAAGGATACAGGGGAAGGGAGGAGCGTCGGTCTCAGAGGAAAATCGGATCAGCCATGATTAAATGGCGGCGTAGGTGCGATAAACAACATGGCCGAAATCTGCCCCTAAACTTTCCGATCCTATGGTATTATGGAATCCAAATCAGGTTTACTATCACCAGCATAGGTCGTAAAATTACTTGTTTTTTTTATGGCAGCGTGCAGTGCATTTCGCAATAATAAAACTAATATTTTCACATTAAAAACATTTGGCCATCTAACCTGTGGATGACAGCTCTCACATCAGGACCTATATGTCCCGGATGTGATGTCATCGCAGATCTGATGTCCGATTCCTCTGAACATGTTTAGCAGAACAGTCTGCATCACAGTTTGTTCAGGTGACCAAGCATCTTCTGCTGGAAGAATTATATTTCAATGCCCATTTCCTGCCTTTCTGGTGCGAATATTGGAAGCGGGTATCGTTAGCGGTTAAAGGGTTTCTCTGATTTAACACTGATGCAATCGCCTTGTGGCGTAATGTGGATCTGTTGTAATGTCCTGGATTAAATTGTGCAAACGAATTGAGCTGTTTGTATCCCTCAGCATGGAACTTGACGGGTTTGTCAACCTAACAAGAAAATCCAGTCTCGCAACAAAAAATAAACCTTGTATTAGGTGTGCTTTGATGAAAAGGCTGTGAAGATGTCAGTGCTCTCAGCGTTAAAACAGAGATGTTGTGTTTGTTTATTCTTTATTAGCAGCTGGTGTGGTGCAGTCTCCTATCGAGTAAGGGATCCTCGCTGATTGTTAAGCTCGGTTAGGCTTGCAATGCACGGTCACAGATATTGTCTGACAGGTCGTTACCTGCTGATGGGCATGACGAGTGTAATTGTCTCCATAGCACCAATGCTGACACTGAAGTTTGTTTCCTTGCTGGGAATGAAAGAATGTGACCGAGTTCAGAGCAGAGCGGGTGTGTCTGGAATTCCCCTCATGCTCCCTGTGTTTATGTAATTGACCCTTGGCTCAGTTAAACTGTCAATATTTCCTCCTTCTGTACTCCACTGTGAAACCCTCTTCAGGTTGTTCATGAATTGTGGGCCTTGACTGAGTCAGGGATACTGATCACGTAAACAGACTCTGCCGCCCACCCGCTCCCTGATGACGCCACAGCTTCTTCATTTTTTGTCCCAGTTTCGTCTATTTGGACAATAACCCTACAAGCCCCTCCCACCCATGTCGCCTCCCAAATGCCTCTTAGCTATTGTAATTCTTCAACTTCTTTGGCAGTTCACCCCAGAGGCATGCACCCATCGGTGCAAATAAATGGCCTCTTAGTACTCCTTGGAATATCTTACTTCTCTCTGATCCCTGCAGGTTTAGACTCCGAACCCCATCGGAAAGAATACAACAATCTACGGTATCCCGAGAATTCATCTGTCACTCCGGATTAGCTTGCGTTCGAATGGAATATCCTCGAGAATCTCTTCTTCCCTGTCTCCAGGTCGACATGTGTCTACGCTGTTGTAACTGTACCACTTCTTCTGGCAGCTCATTCCAGAATCAGGTGTAAAGAAATCCTTCATTATTTCTCCTTGCAATATCCTCCCTCTTCGTTTGTATCTGTGCCCTCTCGATATAGAATCCAAACCCGTCCCAGAGATTACAGCTGTCTGCCATATCCTGCGCATTCATGGGTCATTCCGTATTCGCCTATATTCGAATATAATAAATACTTCTCTTGGCCAACCTTTCCCTGTAGTTGATGCTTTTATTCTCGGCAATATCCTGGAAAATCTCTTCTTCTCTGTCTCCAGGTTGACAATGCCTTCTCAATAACATGGTAGCCACACTTGCTGACAATTCTCCAGTTGTGTTCTCACTGAGCCATAATGTCCCGACTCCTAGAAATCCAGCGTGCTAAACTTCCTCCTCACCACCCTGCCTGAATGTGCGCCCGAACTCTGCAAAGAATCTCCTATCCCTCCGTGCCAATGTCCAAAATACATCACCTCATGTTAGTATATTTTGATACCAATTTGTAATTCCTCGGATCGCCTCCCAGTCAGATCAAATCACTCTGTCAATCAATCAATCAAACCCGATGCATCGAAGCAAGACCTCCTAATTTCGTCGCTAAACTTACTAATTGAGCCATTTACACTCACATCCGTGTGATTCAGATAAAGAAGGAATGACAGAGATCCCAACTGATCCTGTGGCATCCCACTGGTTAGAGGCTTCTTGTCGGAGAATGCACCTCAGTCATCGCCCCCTATCATTGAGCCAATTCTGAGTCAAACTCTCTCATTGCCATGAATCTCAGAATGTCTAAACTTTCGGAACAGTCTACCGTGCGGGAGTTTGTCAATGACCTTATTCAACTTCACTGAGTTAACTTCATACCTCGCCTTCGTTACCAATACCAAAATAAAAACAAACTACAAAAGATTCGAATCAGATTCAGACCCACAAGAACAATCATGATAATTATTATAAATGATTATGACCTCATCCAGGTCATTAAAAAAAAAATCAAAAAGAGCGGGATTCTCTGCTCCGTTTCTTGAACAAGGGAACAACACCCTCAACCCATCAATCCTTCCGGAACCTCTCCTCATTGATAATGCAAAGATCGTCGCCGGAGGCTCAGCAATCTCGTCCCCATCGCCGCCCAGAGTCGACGAGACTGCATCCCGTCTGGTCACGGCAACTTATCCAGCTTGATGCTTTCCAAAAGCTCCAGCACATCCTCTTCCTGAATATCTACACGCTTCATGTGTAGTGGAGTAAACGATGGAAGTGGATAATGCTGGCGGTGCATTGCCGAGCCTTATGAGAATCTGCTTCATTATCCTCACTTAAATCGTGCAAATGAGTTGTGCATTTGTTTTAGATGTTCCTGGAAATCTACGTCTCTCAGCCCAGATCTTGCGGCGTCTAGATCAGTGACAAATGAGATTTCATTTTTCTTGGAAACCGGTTCCTGAATTACAGTGGTATGTTAACGGCTCACATTTTATTAACAAAACGAACAACGGGACAATTTGTTTTATGGGAAGGATGTAATAGAGAAATGCCGTCATTTAAAGGTGAAATTTTGAGGGTACAGAATCTTTATGATCCTGTTAGGTTGAAAGGAGCGGTTAAACGTTTGAGAGAGACATGGTTTTCAAGGGATATTGGAAACGTGGTTAGGAAAAATAGAGATATCTACCATAAATATAAGCAGCATGGAGTAAATGAGGTGCTCGTGGGATATAAAGAATGTAAGAAGAATCTTCAGAAAGAAATTAGGAAAGCTAAAAAAGGTACGAGGTTGCTATCCAAATAACGGGAAAATAAATCCGAAGGGTTTCTACAGTTATATTAATAGCAAAAGGATAGTGAGGGATAAATTGGTCCCTTAGAGAATCAGAGTGAACAGCTATGGGTGGAACCGCAAGAGTTGGGGGAGATTCAGAACAATCTATTTTCTTCAGTATTCACTATGGAGAAGGATATTGAATTGTGTAAGGTAAGAGAAACATGTAGGGAAGCTTTGGAAACAATGACGATTAAAGAGGAGGAGGTACTGGCGCTTTTAAAGAATATAAAAGTGGATAAATCTCGGGGTCCTGACAGGATATTCCCTATGACCTTGAGGGAAGTTGGTGTAGAAATGGCAGGGGCTCTGACAAAAATATTTCAAATGTCATTAGAAATGGGGATGGTGCCGGAGGATTGACATATTGCTCATGTGGTTCCATTGTTTAAAAAGGTTTCTAACAGCAAACCTAGCAATTATACACCTGTCAGTTTGACGTCAGTGGTGGGTTAATTAATGGAAAGTGTTCTTAGATGTGGTATATATAATTACCTGGATATACAGGATCTGATTATGAACAGTCAACATGGATTTGTGCGTGTAAGGTCATGTTTGACACATCCTATTGAGTTTTTTGAAGAAGGTACGAGGGAAGTTGACGAGGGTAAAGCAGCGGATGTTGTCTGTATGGACTTCAGTAAGACCTTTGGCAAAGTTCCGCATGGAAGATTAGTTAGGAAGGTTCGATCGTTAGATATTAATATTGAAATAGTAAAACTGGATTCAACAATGGCTGGATAAGAGATTGCAGAGAGTAGTGGTGGATAACAGTTTGTCAGGTTAGAGGTCGGTGACTGGTGGTGTGCCGGAGGGATCTGTATTGGGTCCAATGTTGTTTGTCATATTCATTAATGATCTGGATGATGGGGTGGTAAATTGGATTTGTAAGAATGAAAATGATGCTAATGTAGGTGACGTTTTGGACAATGAAGTGTGTTTTCCAAGCTTTCTGAGAGATTTAGGGCAAATAGAATAGGGGGCTGAACGATGGCAGATTGAGATTAATGCTGATAAGTGTGAGGTGCTACATTTTGTTAGGAATAATCCAAATAGGACAAACATGGTAAATAGTAGGGCATGAAGAATACAGTAGAACTGAGTGATCTAGGAATAATGGTGCATAGTTCCCTGAAGGTGGAATCTCATGTGGATAGGCTGGTGACGAAAGCTTTTGGTATGCTGGCCTTATAAATCACAGCACTGAGTATAGGAATTTGGATGTAATGTTAAAATTGTACAAGGCATTGGTAAGGTCGAATTTGGAATATTTTGTACAGTTCTGGTCACCGAATTATAGGAAACATGTCAACAAAATAGAGAGCGTACAGAGAAGATTTACTGGAATGTTACCTGGGTTTCAGCACCTAAGTTACAGGGAAAGGTTGAATAAGTTAGGTCTTTATTCTTTGGAGAGTAGAAGGTTGAGGGAGGACTTGATAGAGATATTTAAAATTATGAGGGGGATAGATAGAGGTGACGTGGTCTCGTTTTTACCGGGCACCATACCAGCAGTTATGGTCGAAATGACAATAAAAAGTGACTTGACTTGACTTGACTTGACTTGAACCTGGCGGTTATCCTTTTGTGTATTCTGCTCAAGGCCCGCCAAACCAATTTGCAGCTCTGCATTTTCTTCTGCATTTTCTCTCCATCTAAATAATGGTCTGCCCGTTTATTTGCTCACCAAAGTGCATGACCAGACAATTTCCAACATAGTATTTTATTTGCTACTTCTTTGCCTATTCCCCTAAACTATCTAAGTCTCTCTGAAGACTCGCTGTTTCCTCAACGCTATTTTTCCTCCACCTATCTTTGTATCATCGGCAAATATAGCCACAAATCCATTAATCCTGTAGTCCAAACCTTTGACATACATGGTAAAAAGCAGCGGTTTGTGTTGAATGGAGAGATGCAGCCTGTGATGAGTGTCAATATTGTTCAGACGATATGAGTCCCAGTGCAGAGCGAGTAAGACTGCAGCCGTTCTCGTTCCACTGCTGAGAAAAGAAAAGTGCAAAGGATGTTGATTGATTGTTCCTTCTCCTGCTCGCCATCTCAGCCCTGGGAAAAGGCCTCTGACTATCCACACGATCAATACCTCTCATCATCTTTTACACGTCTATCAGGTCACCACCCATCCCCCGTCGCTCCAAGGAGAAAAGGCCGAGAACATTCAATCTGCTCTCTTAAGGCATGCTCCCCAATCCAGGCAACATCCTCGTAAATCTCCTCTGCACCCTTTCTATGGTGTCCACGTTCTTCCTGTAGTGAGGAGACCAGGAATGAGCGCCACACTCCGAGTGGGGTCTCTCCAGGCTCCTTTCTAGGTGCAACAGTACAATCAGCTCGAAAACTAAATCCGACGGTTGATGAAGGCCAGTACACCGTACGCCTTCTCAACCACAGAGTCAACCTGAGTAGTGGCTTTGACTGTTCTTTGGACTCGGACCCCAAAATCCCTCTGATCAACCATACTACCAAGATTCTTGCCATTAATATCTGTATTCTGCCTACCTAAATGAACGACCACACACTTATCTGGGTTGAACTCTCACATCTCAGCCTCGTTTTGCATCCAATCAGTGTCCTGCTGTAAACTCTGACAGCCCTCCACACTATCCACAACAACCCAGTCTTTCTGTCATCAACAAATTTGCGAACCCGTCCATACGGTATACATCTACGGCTCTACCTTCATCAATGTGTTTCGTCACATCTTCAAAAAAATCCATCAGGCTGATAAGACTCACTGGACTATAATTTCCTGGGCTATCCATACTCCCTTTCTTGAATACGAGAGCAACAACCGCAACCCCCCAATCCTCGAGAAACTCTCCCGTCCTCATTGATGACGCAAACATTACCGCTAGAGGCTCAGCAATCTCCTCCCTCGCCTCCCACGGTTTCCTGGGATGCATCCCTTCCGGTCCAGGTGACCTATCCAACTTAATGATTTCTAACATCTCCAGTACATCCTATTCCCTAACATCTATCGGCAAAGGGTTTTCAGTCCGCTGCAGGTCGTCCCTACAATCGCCAAAATCTTTAACCGTAGAGAATAGGGAAGCAAAGTTTTCATTAAGTACCTCTTCCGATCCCATACACCCTTTTGTACTGTCTCACTTGATTGGGCCCATTCTTTCACGTCTTATCCTCTTGCTCTTCACATAGTTGTAGAATGCCTCGGGGTTTTCCTTAATCCTGTCTGGCATGGCCTTCTCATGGCCGTTTCCGGCTCTCCTAATTTATTCTTAAACTCCTTCCTGCTTATCTGACAGGTTTCTAGATCTTTATCAATACCCTGTTTTTTGAACCATTCGTAAGCTCTTTTTTCCTTCTTCACTCTATTTACAACGGCCTTTGTGCACCAGGGTTCCTGTACCGTGTATGCTTCTACTTCCCACTGGTCGCGATGAATGGAACACAGTTAGCCAACCTCCAAACTTCGCAATTTTCCCCGAATCCTGTAACGTCCATCTCAAAACATCATGTCCATCAGATTGAATAACTTATAAATGTTTACTTATTATGGAATGATAAATGTTTGATTTCATTTTCAGATTCGTAACGGAATTCATAAACCTGCAGATTCTATTCTTGTGTCGTGCACTAACCAATCCCCTCTGTTTTAACAGGACCTGTTTCCAATGTCACTGTTACATCTAATGCCACCAGACTGATTGAGTACAGCGACACCGTCAGACTAACCTGCTCTGCAAGAGGCACGGATGTCTCTTACCTGTGGCTTGAGGAGAACAGCGTGATCATTTCCGGTGGCAGGTTTGAGCTGAGTGCCGATCACAGCACACTCACTGTTTCTGGAGTGCGACGGACAGACGGAAATTTCACCTGTAGAGCAAGCAACGTGATTAACGAAATCACGAGCGCTCCGTTTTCTCTTAATGTCAACTGTAAGTGTCCCGAGACTCCGGTAGTTACCTGTTTTATCACAGCTAAATTTCAAATCCGTGTCTTATTACGGCGACGGTTAAGCTAACACTATGTCGGTTCAAATCTGTACTTCAGGTAAATGAAACGTGCAGGATAGCCTGGTCTATCCTGCATGAGTCTTCACACAAAACAATGCGTTTTGAACAAGTCCGATGCCCACGGCTCAAAGGCAATGGTGATGTCCATTAAATTTGGATTTGACTCTGCTGAGCTTTGTGTGTCACTTCAGTTCTATTCATTCATATCGAAATCATCTCTGCAAAATTCTAATTCTGGTTTGTGTTTTTTCTCAACACAATGGAAGGTGATCCGGACTTGGTCCAGTGAGGGCAAAGATATTACTTTTTAGACAAATGGACATTTGAATCTCCGGCGCTGTGTCAGGCCGTTTAGGGACTTTGATAATAATTCCGTTCACCGGAAGGGACAGTGGAAGTTCAGAGTTTAAAACGCCCACAGCCCTTGTCAGCCCCACAACCCTTCTGACAAATGTCCATAGACACGACGAGGTGGGGGATACATTGCTTCAGTACACATGTGGAAGCGGGAAGTTACAGCTGTTAGATCTGGATGAAAATCACAAAGTGCAGTGGTGTTACAGCCACCGGTCCTCACTGATAGAGACTAAAACTAGAATATTGGAACTGAAAACGCGTCCACCATAAAACGTTGTAAACTGGAGTGTCCCTATAATTGCACACGTGGTCAGAGACTTGACAGTATAGTGTGGGCCCACATGACATTTAGCCCGAACCCGGATTACATGAGTTATTGCATCTACACTCCGAGTCCCTGCAGAGAGGTGTTGGCTATTTTGTTTGGAAAGTTTTCCTGAACTCTTTTCCACAAAACACACACATAGGGAAGTTGTACAAAGCGATACGCTTATGACTGGCGTGCATTGTATCAGGGTTGGAATAGGAGATGGGTTTTGGGAGATGAGGTAACTGTGCAGTTCATAGTTTCGGAAGACGTGGATAATCTGACACTGTGTCCCGACTCTCCTCTTTCTCGCGCGTGGCTTCCAGACGGATGCATTCTCCGGTGTGTCGGAGCGCTTTCTCTGGTGGTGGGCTGCTCTTCCTCTGCAGCTGAGGAACTCTGTTGTATCTCCTGTGTGATTTGTTGCAACCCCTTTTGTCCGTTTCTTTTAGACGGACCGGATCGTCCATCCATCATCACTCAACCGCACTCGTCTTTTCACATTGCCGGAGGCTCCCTAAGGTTAACATGTTTCTCACAGTCCCGCCCAGATGCTCAATTGAATTGGCAACTGAACGGTGCCCACCTACACAGTGGGCAGGAGGTCGTCCTCGACAGCATCTCTGTGAACAACGCGGGAACGTATACTTGTGAGGCCTATAACATAGTTACAAAAAGGAACAATGCCTCAACTACGCAAATCAATGTGTTCGGTAGGTAGTCCGTACCTCCCTTTGTTGAAGTCGTATATTTAACTGTGCTGGTGCGGCCAGGCCCGTGCAATTCAACTGAATGTCTGAACCCGTTTAGAAAGTATTCTAATAAGGGCTGCTCGCCATCCAGACAACATCGTTCTAAATCTTCTCTGCATCCTTTCGGTGGCTGCCACAACATTCCTTTAGTGAGAACCGAGCACAGCACTCCAAGTGGAGTCTGATCAGGGTCCTATATATCTGCAAAATTACCTCGGCTCCTGAATTCAAATCTACGATTGATGAAGGCCAATACACACTATGCCTTCTCAACCACAGAGTGAACCTGCGCAGCTGCTTTGAGCGTCCTATGGACTGCGACCACAAGATCCCCATGGTCCTCCAAACTGCCAAGAGTCTTACCATTAATATTATATTCTGCCATTATACTTGACCTTCCAAAATGGACGACTTCGCACTTATCTCGGTTGAACTCCATCTGCCACTTCTCAGCCCTGTATTGCATCCTATCAATGCCCCGCTCTAACCAATGACCGGCCTCCACACTAACCATTGTGTCATCGGCAAACTTACTAACCTATTCCTCTACTTCTCCATCCAGCTCATTTGTAAAAATCACCCCCCAATAGCCTTTGCCTACCTTCCTGCCAGGATTTAACTGCAACCCGTCCTGTTTGTACAGTGGACAGCTGCCCCAGAAGAGTTCCCAATGATCTAGAAGCCTGAATCCTTGCCCCCGTCTCCAAGGGGACATTGCTTTGTGGATCCAGAACTGTCTTGCCCACTGAAGGCAAAGAGTGGTTGTAGACGGGTCATATTCTGCATGGAGGTCGGTGACAAGTGGAGTGCCTCAGGGATCTGTTCTGGGACCCTTACTCTTAGTGAGTTTTTATAAATGATCTGGATGAGTAAGTGGAGGGATGGGTTGGTAAGTTTTCTGACGACAGAATGGTTGAATGTTTTCCGGATACTGTGGAGCACAGTCAGAGGTTACAGCGGAACATTGACAGGATGCAAAACTGTGCTGAGCAGTGACAGATGGAGATCAACACAGATAAGTGTCAGGTGGTTCATTTCGTTAGGTCAAATGTCAAGGCAGAATATAGCATCAATGGTAAGACTCTGAACGATCTTGGGTTCGAGTATATTACTGTAACACACACAAAGCTGCTGCACAGGTTGCCTCTGTGGTTAGGACACCTTAAGGATTGAGTTTAAAACCCGAGAGGTAATGTTGTAGCCATATAGGAACTCGGACAGACCCCACTTGTAGTACTGTGCTCAATACCGGTCGGCTCACTGAAGGAAGTATGTAGAAACCACAGGGACGGTGCAGAGGAGGTTTACGAGGAAGTTGCCTGGATTGGGGAGCATGCCTTATGAGAATGGGTAGAGTGAACTCGGCCTTTTCCCTTCGGAGCGACGGGGGATGACGGGTGACCTGACAGAGTTGTACAAGATGATGAGAGGCATTGATCGTGTGGATAGTCAGAGGCTTTTTCCCGGGGCTGAAATGAATAGCACGAAATGACAGAGTTTTAAGGTGCTTGGAAGTAGGTACAGAGGGGATGTCAGGGGTATGTTTCTTTACCCTGAGAGTGGTGAGTGCGTGGAATGAACTGCCGGCGCCGATGGTCGGCGCCGATAGGATACGGCTTTTAAGAGACTCCTGGACATGTACATGGAGCTCAGTAAAATAGAGGGCTATGGGTAACCCGAGGTAATTTCTGAGTTCAGGCCATGTTCGGCACAGCACTGTTGACAGAAGTGTTTGTATCGTGCTGCAGGTTTTCTATGTTTCTGTGTTTCTATCTTGTAATGTCGAGTCCGGTGCTGATTACGGATTTCAGATCCGTGTTCTTATCCATTATTTGGTTTGCAATTCATGCTTTTAAGGTGTTCCCCAGTTTGCATTTTTTTCGGCTGTGTGAGATTACAATTTTCATTGGCTCCATTACATTGACACTGACACTGAACTTCGCATCATTTCAGTAACGACAGCTTATCTGGATGATCTCACAAATGGTTGTCAGCAATTCTCCTCTGTGCTTACCAGTGATTTCCCATCACCTTTCTCATTGCCAGGTGACCCTTGCCTAAAGTGAATTAATTCCTAATTCCTTCTTCACCAGCTCCGTTTATTTGTCAGTTGTCCCGGTTTTATTTATTTATTTTTTTGAAATGTGAGCTTTTGAAGCACCTTTGCCTCATATATTAAAACAGCAAGGAACCAATGCCTTCAGTCCAGCTCGTGTCCATGTCGTCCACTGAAACTCCCTGCTGGTCTCAACTGCTCCTTTCTGCCAATAACACCCCAAACTACTCAGTCCTGTTGTTTATCCATGCCTGTTCTAAATGTAGCAACTGTGTCCTCCTCCACCACTCCCTCAGCCAGCTCATTACAGGTATTTATCAGTTTTAAATCTCTCCCTCTTAACATTTGTGCCTTCCCCCTAAATCTGGATGCAGTTTTTTTAAGTGAAAACCTGTTAAAGGCCTTACTGAATACCCTTTAGACAAACCCCACTGTCCCACCAACATCTTTCCCCCGTTGCCTACTGGAAAGAACAGTCCAAAGGATTTATCAGATATTGAAACATTGAAACATTGAAAACCTACGGCACAATAAAGGCCATTCGGCCCACAAAGCAGCGCCGAAGTTGAACACCACACACCTATCTGGGTTGAACTCCATCTGCCTCATCTCAGCCCAGTATTGCATCCTATCAATGTCCTGCTGTAAATTTTGACAGTCTTCCATACTATCCACAACATCCCAATATTTCTGTCATCATCATATTTACGAGCCCAACCATCCAATTCCTCATTCAGTTCATTTATAAAAATCGCAAAGAGTAGGGGTCCGAGAACAGATCCCTAGGGCACGCCACTGGTCACCGGCCTCCATGCAGAATATGACCCGCCTACCATACTTTTTGCCTTCTGTGGACAGCCAGTTCTGTATCCACAAAAGATATGTCACCTTGGATCCCATGCCTTCTTACTTTCCCTATAAGTCTTACATGGGCTACCTTATCAAATACCCTGCTCAAAAATCCATGCTTTCTACATATACTGCTCTACCTTCATCAATGTGTTTCGTCACATTCTCAAAAAATTCAATCAAGCTGATAAGACTCACTGGACTATAATTTCCTGGGCTATCCCTACTCCCTTTCTTGAATACCAGAGCAACATCCGCAACGCCCCAATACTCCGGAAACTCTCCCGTCCTCATTGATGACGCAAACATTACCGCTAGAGGCTCAGCAATCTCCTCCCTCGCCTCCCACGTTTTCCTGGGATGCTTCCCTTCCGGTCCAGGTGACTTATCCAAATTGATGATTTCTAAAATCTCCAGAACATCTTATTGCCTAATACCTATCGGCAAGTGGTTTTCAGTCCGTTGCAGGTCATCCCTACAATCGCCAAGATCCTTAACCGTAGAGAATACGGAAGCAAGGTTTTCATTAATTACCTCTTCCGGTCCCATAAACCCTTTTGTACTGTCTCACTTGATTGGGCCCATTCTCTCACGTCTTATCCTCTTGCTCTTCACGTACTTGTAGAATGCCTTGGGGTTTTCCTTAATCCTGTCTGGCAAGGCCTCCTCATGGCCCCTTCTGGAACTAATTTATTCTTAAGCTCCTTCCTGCTTATCTGACAGGTTTCTAGATCTCTATCATTACCCTTTTTTTTAACCTTTCGTAAGCTCTTTTTTTTCTTCTTCACTCGATTTACAACGGCCTTTGTACACCACGGTTCCTGTACCGTGTATGCTTGTACCTTCCACTAGTAGCGATGAATGGAACACAGTTAGCCAACCTCCAACCTTTGCAATTCTTCCCCGATGCCTATAACTGCTATCACGGAAACCTATGTCCGTCCGATTACATAACTTATAAATGTTTACTTATTATGGAATAGTAAATGTTTGATTTCATTTTCAGATTCGTAACGGAATTCATAAACCTGCAGATTCTATTCTTGTGTTGTGCGCTAACCAATCCCCTATGTTTTAACAGAACGTGTTTCCAATGTCACTGTTACATCTAATGCCACCAGACTGATTGAGTACAGCGACACCGTCAGACTAACCTGCTCCGCAAGAGGCACGGATGTCTCTTACCTGTGGCTTGAGGAGAACAGCGTGATCATTCCCGGCGGCAGGTTTGAGCTGAGTGCCGATCACAGCACACTCACTGTTTCTGGAGTGCTACGGACAGACGGAAGTTTCACCTGTAGAGCAAGCAACATGATTAACGAAATCACAAGCTCTCCGTTTTCTCTTCATGTCAGCTGTAAGTGTCCCGATTTTCCGGTAGTTACATATAATATCACAGTTCCTCCGAGATACGGGATTCCGGGAGTTTGTGAGTACATTAGTGATCGTTGCCTGAGGTATTAACCACTATCGACTAACACTGGGACAACTGAACAGTTAATTAGGAGACAGATCCAGGTCTATCTCGGACGCTGGGGAACTAACATTAAAATTTTAAATTTCAAATCCGAGTCACATTACGGCGGCGGTTAAACTACACTATGTCGGTTCAAATCTGTACTTCAGGTACTTCCCCTTTATCCTTAAACTGTGACCCCTCGTTCTGGACCTCCCCAATATCGGAAACAATCTTCCTGCATCTCGCCTGTCCAATCTCTTTAGAATTTTATACGTTTCAATAAGATCCCCCCTCAATCTTCCAAATTCCAGAGAGTATAAGCCTAGTCGATCCAGTATTTCTTCATATGAAAGTCCTGCCATCCCAGGAATCAATCTGTTGAACCTTCTCTGTACTCCCTCTATGGCAAGAATGTCTTTCCTCAGATTACGGGACCAAAACTGCACACAATATTCTAGTTGTGGTCTCATCAAGGCCTTATACAACTGCAGTAGGACCTCCCTACTCCTGTACTCAAATCATTTTGCTATGAATGCCAACATACCATTTGCCTTTTTCACCGCCTGCTGTACCTGCATGCCCACCTTCAATGACTGGTGTACAATGACACCCAGGTCTCGTTGCACCTCCCCTTTTCCTAATCGGCCACCGTTCAGATAATAATCTGTTTTCCTGTTCTTGCCACTAAAGTGTATAACCTCACATTTATCCACATTAAATTGCATCTGCCATGAATTTTCCCACTCACCTATCCTATCCAAGTCACCCTGCATCCTCTTAGCTTCCTCCTCACAGCTAACACCGCTGCCCAGCTTCGTGTCATCTGCAAACTTGGAGATGCTGCATTTATTTCCCTCGTCTAAATCATTAATATATATTGTAAACAACTGGGGTCCCAGCACTGAGCCTTGCGGTGCCCACTAGTCACTGCCTGCAATTCTGATAAGGTCCCGTTTACTCCCACTCTTTGCTTCCTGTCTGCCAACCAATTTGCTATCCACATCAATACCATATCCCCAATACCGTGTGTTTTAAGTTTGCACACTAATCCCCTATGTGGGACCTTGTCAAATGCCTTTTGAAAATCTAAATATACCACATCCACTGGCTCTCCCCTATCCACTGTGCTAGTTACATCTTCAAAAAATTCTGTAAGATTCGTCAGACATAATTTTCCTTTCACAAATCCATGCTGACTTTGTCCCATGATTTCACCTCTGTTCAAATGTGCTGTTATCACATCTTTGATAAGCGACTCTAGCATTTTCCCCACCACCGATGTCAGACTAACCGGTCTATAATTCCCCGGTTTCTCTCTCCTTCCTTTTTTTAAAAAGTGGGGTTACATTAGACACTCTCCAATCCTCAGGAACTAATCGAGAATCTAAGGAGTTGTAGCGGTGTGCTACACGCAGCGCTAAAATTACGACACGGAGTCGGTAACTGCAGTCGAAGGAAAAAACTTTATTCGAAAACTTCAGCCTCACTTTTAAGCCTCCCTCAACCGGCCCCCCATGGCGCAGAGGCTCCAAAGCTCTGTGCTCACAAACCCCCGTAGGCTATCTAATTGTGAGTCGGTTCGGATGCGTCAGGAAATGTGTCGCCACATAACCCCCCCCCCCCAGAACCGGCGATACACCCCCCCAATGTCCACAGTCTGGGCCAGAACCTGCTTGGGAGGTCGGCCTCTGAGCCGAGGCGCCAGAAACTCGGCCGGTTGCGCCAGGTCCACATGGGCCGGTTTGAGGCGGTCCACCGTGAAAACCTCCTCTTTCCCCCCAACGTCCAGTACGAACGTGGACCCGTTTTTCCGGAGCACCATAAACGGCCCCTCGTATGGCCGCTGCAGCGGCGGCCGATGCCCGCCCCTGCGTACAAACACAAACTTACAGTTCTGTAGGTCTTTGGGTACGCAGGTCGGGTGCCGCCCGTGCTGTGAAGTGGGTAGGGGGGCCAGGTTACCGAGCTTCTCGCGTAATTTTAGCGCTGCGTGTAGCACACCGCTACAATAGGTGCGCTACAATTACGACACGGAGTCGGTAACCGCAGTCGAAGGAAAAAACTTTATTCGAAAACTTCAGCCTCACTTTTAAGCCTCCCTCAACCGGCCCCCCATGGCGCAGAGGCTCCAAAGCTCTGTGCTCGCAAACCCCCGTAGGCTATCTAATTGTGAGTCGGTTCGGATGCGCCAGGAAATGGGTGGCCACAGAGTTTTGAAAAATTATCACTAATGCATCCACTATTTCTTGGGCTAATTCCTTTAGCACTCTGGGATGCAGACCATCTGGTCCTGGGGATGTATCTGCCTTTAATCCCTTCAATTTACCTAACACCACTTCCCTTCTAACATGTATTTCCCTCAGTTCCTCCATCTCACTAGATAGTCTTGGTCCCTTACTATATCCCTTACTTGGCCCCTCACCCTTGGTCCTTTACTATTTCCGGAAGATTATTTACGTCCTCCTTAGTGAAGACAGAACCAAAGTAGTTATTCAATTGGTCTGCCACGTTTTTGTTCCCTGTCATCAATTCACCTGTTTCTGACTGGAAAGGACCTACATTTGTCCGGAACAATCTTTTTTTTTCTTTTCACATATCTATAACAGCTTTTACAGTCAGTTTTTATGTTCCCTGCCAGCTTGCTCTCATAATCTTTTTTCCCTTTCCTAATTAAGCCCTTTGTCCTCCTCTGCTGGTCTCTGAATTTCTCCCATTTCTCAGTTGTGCCACTTTTTTTTTGCTAATTTATATGTTTCTTCTTTGGACTTGATACTATCCCTAATTTCCCTTGTCAGCCACGGGTGCACTGCCTTCCATGGTTTATTCTTTTGCCAAACTGGGATGTGCAATAGTTCTATTCATTCATATTGAAATTATCTCTTTAAAATTCTAATTCTAGTTTCTGTTTTTTTTTTCACAACACCACGGAAGCTGATCCGAACTTGGTACAGTGAGTGCAAAGTTATTACTTTTCAATTAAATGCACCATTGAATCTCCGGCGCAGTGTAAGGCTGTTTAGGAAGTTTGGTAATAATTCCGTTCACCGAAAGGGACAGGGAAAGTTCAGAGTGTAAAACGCTAACAGTCCATATCAGCCCCACAACCCTTCTGGCAAATGTCCATCGCTACGACGAGGTGGGGATCCATTGCTTCAGTGCACATGTGGAAGCGGGAAGTTACAGCTGTTAGATCTGGATGAAAATCACAATGGGCAGTGGTGTTACAGCCACCGGTCCTCACTGATAGAGACTAAACCTAGAATATTGGAACTAAAAACGCGTCCTACGATAACACGCTGTAAACTGGAGTGTCCCGATAATTGCACACGTGGTCAGTGACTTGACTGCATAGTGTGTGCCTACATGACATTCGGCCCGATCACTGATTACATGAGTTATTGCATTTACACACTGCAAGTTGCCTTACCTATCCCCGCAGAGCAACGCTTTGAATTTTGTCTGGAACGTTTTTCTGAACTCCCTTCCACAAAACACACACCTGGGGAAGTTTTACGAAACGATACGCTTATGACTGGCGTGCATTGTATCCAGCTTGGAGGAGGAGACGGGTTTTGGGATATGAGGTAACTGTGCAGTTCATAGTTTCGGAAGACGTGGATAATCTGACACTGTGTCCCGACTCTCCTCTTTCCCGCGCGTGGCTTCCAGACGGATGCATTCTCCGGTGTGTGGGAGCGCTTTCTCTGGTGGTGGGCTGTTCTTCCTCTTCCGCTGAGGAATGCTGTTATATCTCCTGTGTGATTTGTTGCAACCCCTTTTGTCCGTTTCTTTTAGACGGACCGGATCGTCCATCCGTCATCACTCAACCGCACGCATCTTTTTACATTGCTGGAAGCACGATCAGGTTAACATGTTCCACGGAGTCCCGCCCAGATGCTGAATTGAATTGGGAACAGAATGGTGCCCGCCTACAAAGTGGGCATGAGGTCGTCCTCGACAGCGTTTCTGTGGCCCACACGGGAAAGTATACTTGTGAGGCTTATAACACGATTACAAAAAGGAATAATGCCTCAACCACGGAAATCATTGTGTTCGGTAGGTAGTCCGTACCTCCCTTTGTTGAGGTCCGATAATTAATGGTGTTGGTGCAGACGGGCCCGTGTAATCCAACTAAATGCCTGAGCAAATTCTAACGATATCAATCCACAACGTTGCATATTGAAGAATAAGAGTATTGATGAAGATGAAAATTGGAATTGTTCTGACTTGCTGATTAAATTGCAAATTTTTACTTGCTGCAGTTAAGACCAGAAGGCCTTAATCATTGGAAGGAGATTTAGACCATTTGGCCAATGGAGTCCGCTCCGCCATTTCATCATGGCTGATCCAATATTCCTCGCAGTCCCGATCACAGCCGTTTCCGCATATTCCTCATGCCCTGACCAATTGTGAATCTGTCATCCTCGGCTGTAAACTTACATAACGATACTCCCTCTACAGCTGCCTGTGGAACATAATTCTCAGATTCATCATGTTCTGAAGAAAGAGATTCATTTTCGCCTTGGTTTCTGAAAGGATACCACTCTATGCACAGGTTGTGTCTTCTGGGATTAGACTCTCCCGCCATGAGAATCATCTTTCCCACATCCACTCCAACAAGGCCTTTCACAATTCGATAGGTTTCCATGAGGTCTCCCCACATTCTTCTGAACCCCAGTGGGTAGAGGCACGGACCCATCAAACCCTCTTCTCCAGTAAAGCCGTTCAAACTTGGGATCATTTTGGCGAACTTCTTTGGAAACCGCTTCAGTTTAATCACATTCTCTCTCAACGACAAGGGTCCCAAAATGCATCACAATACTCCAAGTGAGGCCTCACCGGTGCTTCATCAAGTTTCAGCACTACATCCCTCCTTTTATATTCTAGTCCCCTTGTAATGAATGCTGACATCGCATGACCCCTGATACCTGAAACATCCGACATTTCACAGTGTGTTCCACGGTGAGGGATGATGCAGTTTGTCCACCAGTTCCTTGTTCCCCGTACTACCTCTCCACTATCGTTTCTGTACGGCCCGATATCCACTCTTGCTTCTCGTTTCACACTTGTTGTACGTTAAGACTCTGTGCCGATCTTCATTAATATTAGTGGCTGGAGTGCTTTCTCATTAATATTTACCTTCTAAATGACCTTTTAGTTGCCAATTGTTTTTTATACAACTTCCCAATCATCTGACTTCCCATTAATGATTGTTCCATCATATACCCTCCTTTTGACCTTCATGTTGGCTTTGACTTCTCTTCTCCGCCACGGTTATGTCATCTTTCCTTTAGAATATTCCTTCCTCCTCTGCCGTCATCCCCGCCAGTGTTATTTCTCAAGTAAATCTGGCCAACCCCTCTCTAGTGTTTCTCTAACTCCTTTTAACCCACTGTAACACTGGTTCATCTGACTCTTCAGGTTCGCCTTCTCACATTTCAGGATGAAGTCGATCATATGATGATCACTTACACCAACATTCTATTTTCCATAAGCTCTCTGATCAATTTCGGCTCATTGCACATCAGCCAATCCGGAGGAGCCGACGTCATGCCGAAATCTGGCTGCGCCAGATCTCCACGGATCCTTCTGTCAATCTGGCTCCCTTCCAATTGCAACTCCACTTAGTTGCCTATCGTGCAGCGACAAGAAGCCTTCCCACAGGAATGTTTACCCCTCCCCAGTTCAGGAGCCAACCGCCCCTTCTCTAGAGGTCGCAACTTCCCTGGAGGAACCCATGATCATTATTCCTACGCCATCCCTCCTCCGCCAACTCCTCAGCCAGATATTAAATACGAAGTCACTCTACTTTTGGCTTCAACAGCAGGGGGCACGGGTAGTTTATTTTCACATGCTCCACGGGACAATTAAACTGTAGCCAAGTGCAATTCTGTTTTAGTCTGCTTTGCTGGAGAATGTATGTTCTTACTGCAGGAATATCCATGTATTGAGGAACATCTGAAATGGGAATAGGTTGCACACCGTCCCCTTGGGTAACAGCAGTAAAACTTTAAACTCAGTGCCGGCGTTTAGTTCAAGCTGGATACTGACTTGATATCGAAACACATAGGGATAAGAACTGGGAATGCCGACGATATTGAGCTGGCAGCATCCAAATATTATTCTCGTGTTGTAGATAAAACCCCGTGTAAATCTATGTACATTTCAATTGTATTTACAGAGACAGTGACTGGGGTTACTGTCGTGGCCAGTGATCCCAACCCCCTTGAAGACCCCGATACCATCACACTCAGCTGTCACGCGTCGGGCACTGTTCAGACACGGACATGGTTCAAGGATAACCAACCCATCCAGGAAAACGGCAGAATATTTACATCCCCCGACAAGGCGAAACTGACTATAATCAGAGCTAACAGAAACGACGCAGGGACGTACAAGTGCATCGCCAGCAATTCATTCAGCAGTGGCGCTGGAGTGACCAACGTGCAAGTTTACTGTGAGTAAACAGTTAGTCAACCGCGTTCATTTGTATCAGATATTACACTAAACAACATTTGCTCTCATCTTTTCAATGAAGACAGAAGGTCATAATATCCCGTATCCATCAGGATTTTTCTCTAATCAGCACTTTTCTTCATTTTATAAATGGATCAGAGAAGTTCAGAATTGAACCGGAGCGTCCAGTTGTGTCCAATATAGTGTCAAACCTGACATTAACTTGCTTTGCTCTGTCAGTCCCCTGTGGTATATATTCATGGTACAAGGGGGACAATCTCCGGCAGACAGGGCAGGAACTCACCCTTGTGTCAGTGACAATGGGAACAATCTCCGGCAGACAGGGCAGGAACTCACCCTTGCGTCAGTGACAATGGGAACAATCTCCTGCAGACAGGGCAGGAACTCACCCTTATGTCAGTGACAATGGGAACAATCTCCTGCAGACAGGGCAGGAACTCACCCTTGTGTCAGTGACAATGGGAACAATCTCATGCAGACAGGGCAGGAATTCACCCTTGTATCAGTGACAATGGGAACAATCTCCTGCAGACAGGGCAGGAACTCACCCTTGAAATCAGTGACAATGGGAACAATCTCCTGCAGACAGGGCAGGAACTCACCCTTGTCTCAGTGACAATGGGAACAATCTCCTGCAGACAGGGCAGGAACTCACCCATGTCTCAGTGACAATGGGAACAATCTCCTGCAGACAGGGCAGGAACTCACCCTTGTATCAGTGACAATGGGAACAATCTCCTGCAGACAGGGCAGGAACTCACCCTTGTGTCAGTGACAATGGGAACAATCTCCTGCAGACAGGGCAGGAACTCACCCTTGTATCAGTGACAATGGGAACAATCTCCTGCAGACAGGGCAGGAACTCACCCTTGTGTCAGTGACAATGGGAACAATCTCCTGCAGACAGGGCAGGAACTCACCATTGTATCAGTGACAATGGGAACAATCTCCTGCAGACAGGGCAGGAACTCACCATTGTATCAGTGACAATGGGAACAATCTCCTGCAGACAGGGCAGGATCTCACCCTTGTATCAGTGACAATGGGAACAATCTCCTGCAGACAGGGCAGGATCTCACCCTTGTGTCAGTGATAATGGGAACAATCTTATGCAGACAGGGCAGGAACTCACCCTTGAGTCGGTGAGCTCGGTTGACGTTGGGAGTTATACATGTCGGATTAATAACGGCGTAACCAACAGGACCAGTTATCTTACAAGGTGTAGTTAGCGCACACGGTGAGTGAATGTGTCTCTCATTCGTTCATGTAAACCCGATGATCAAAGATTCAAACCGTTTCCTTCTTACGCTTTCCTCACGCCCTACCTTCAATCCTCCTTCTAAGTGGCCTACCAGAATAAAAGAGTAATTGATTTAAATTGATTCAATATCGAGACCAGCGACCAGAAGTTTCCAGAGCGTGGATCAATTATCATTTCTTAAATAAAGTTTAGTTTTCGCCATGTAAATATATATGCTTGTTTTCTGTGTCATCACCAAAAACAGATGAAAATTGTACCTTCCGGGCTGGCGCGATCGTGGGCATTATACTCGGTTTACTTATCATGGGCCTGGTGGGAGGATTCAGTGGATGGCTGTTCGCAAGAAAAGCTGGCGGGTAATTGCATCTCTCTACGAATTTCGTTCCTACCTTTAATAATTGAATGTGAATTTCGGCAGAGTCGACTTCAGCTGGGATCAGGGCCCATCTGCGGACAGAATCAGCATTCCGCCCTCACGGCGAAGTTGTCTGTCCGAAATTTGTCTGAAAGAGGTTTGCGTTCAGCAATATGTGTGTGAACAGCCTTATCTGTCAAAAAGGCCAAAGCAGTTTTGTCTACTTAACCCATCTGTCGATGCTATCGAGCTCGCCTGGTACAGGGCATCCGATAAACAAAACGTTATTAAGGGATATCTGGAGAGAATCGAATGGAATTATAGAGGCAATTCTCATTCGGTGCATCAGCGCAGGAAATTAAGTTCCTGACGAATTATTTTCTTGTCTTTGTTTCAGTTTATTCAGCAACATATATCCACCGAAATCGAAAAATGGCACGGGCAGAAATTCCGGATGGAAAAGTGAGTGAACACCGTTTCAACTGTCCTAATACTGAGTCCAGGGGAATCTCAGCATTTGATTTCAATCTGGGAGCTCCTAGTCCACTGAAGCTGGAGCTGGTCATCCGAGCGAATGGTCACGGATGATGCGACTTTCACCGTTGGGTTTTCCAGTTATTTTAGCTGAAAGCTTCTGCTGAAGATTACAATATCAGCGAAGTAATGGGATGGTAGTTCATGCAACTTAATTTCTCTCCATATTGATCAATATCGGCCCTCAATTCCTGGTTCCGGCGATTGGTGGGTAGGGAGCTCATGCTCTCAATGGCTTTTTCTATTGGGCCGGTTTGACGTCTGCTGTGTTCAACAAAGCCCCCTGACGCTCTGCACCCTTGTTTCCTCAGGCACCTTCGATACAAAGACCGTAAACTCATCAGAATATTATGAAAATGTCCAAATGGATGATCAGGTTGGATGTTTGCATTATGTCCGTGATCTCACTCATTTCTTTGCAAAGAGGGAAAAAGGAACATAAGTAATGTGATGGGTAGCGTCCATCGGGCCCTTCGGGCACAGATTGGGCATTTAACAAGATCCTGGATGATCGATCCCGGATCTTATTTTCCGTTAATGGAGAAACAACACATTATATTCCGCAAAGTAGACCCAAATCTGATGGCATGAACATCGACCTTATCCCACCAGTATTTCTGTTCACTTCTCTCTTCTTCTATTTTCCACTCCGGCCTCTTACATCTTCTCCTCACCTGCCCATCAACTACCTCCAGTGACCCTCCCTCTTCCCCTTCCCCTATGGCACACTCGCCTCTGCAATCGGTTCACTGTGGTTAAGAATGCGTATGGTGTATTGACCTTCATCAATCGTGGGATTGAATTCAGGAGCCGAGAGGTAATGTTGCAGCTGTATAGGACCCTGGTCACACCCAACCTGGAGTACTGTGCTCAGTTCTGTTCGCATCACTATAGAAAGGATGTGGAAGCCATAGAAAGGGTGCAGGGGAGATTTGCAAGGATGTTGCCTGGATTGGGGAGCATGACTTATGAGAATTGTTCGAGTGAACTCGGCCATTTCTCCTTGGAGCGGAGGAAGATGAGACGTGACCTGATAGAGGCGTACAAGATGATGAGAGGCATTAATCGTGTGGATAGTCAGAGACTTTTTCCCAGGGCTGAAATGCTTGCTACAAGAGGACACAGGTTTAAGGTGCTGGGGAGTAGGTACAGAGGAGATGTCAGGGGTAAGTTTTTTTACTCAAAGAGTGGTGAGTGCTTGGAATGGGCTACCGGCAATGGAGGGGAGGCCGTATAAAATAGGGTCTTTTAAGAGGCTTTTGGATAGGTACATGGAGCTGAGTATAACAGAGGGATTAAGTTAAGCCTAGTAATTCCTAAGGTAGGGTTGTGTACAGCACAACTTTGTGGGAGGAAGGGCCTGTATTGTGCTGTTGGTTTTCTATGTTTCTACCTTTTACTTTTCTTCAGCCTTTCCCCCTTTCCCACTCATCAGGCCTCACCTCCCAGCCAGTGCTCATTCCCCTGGCCACCATTCTGTCCAGGCGTCTTCCTGCCTTCTTCCCAGCCCAGTAGAAGGGTCTCTGCACAAAACGTGAACGGCTTAATGAATTCCATTAATGCTGCCCGACACTCTGAGCCCTTCGGCATTTTGTGTGTGAGATTCCAGCACCTGCAGAATTTCCTCAGAATTCCCCAGAATCCATAACTCCTGAGTGATGCGAAATCACATCTGACCCTTGCTGTAATTCATTTCATGAAAGAGTCTTTTAAATTGTCCGATCAATGTGAGTAACTCCACACACACACACACACACACACACACACACACACACACACACACACACACACACACACACACACTGAATCAGAAACACGCGGTGCAGCGAATGGTGAACGAGGCAATATTACCCCAAACACAAACTAATGTGATGCATTGATACTCCCGGGGTTTATCGGCGGAGAGTCAGAATACAATTGCTGTGAACCTGTTTAAACGTCTCAAAAATAACACGTAATCTTCTCTTTCAAGGGTGCGAGGAACAATGCGCAGGATGGAGACTCCACTTACACGGTAAGGGAAACATTAGCGTCAATCCCTTTTGAAGTAATTGTTTCCACTTCAGAACCTGAAGTGAGACTCTCGACAGCGAGAATGTCGAAGTTTCAGGGGGAGGCAGAAATGGCGGAAAAACTCATTAAGTATCACGTGTTCGCCTTCACTGTTGAAGACACCATCAGTATGACAGTGTCAGAGGAATTAGTACTTATACCATCATGGAATTGTTTTGGAGGATTGGAAATTTGCAAACATCACTTCGCTCTTCTTGAAGAAAGGGAAGTAAACGACAGGGGCTGATACGCCTGTTAGCTTGAGACCTCTGTGTACTGCAGGTCTGAAGAAGGAAAGGGTGAGCTCATTGAATGATGAATAATTGGAAGACCTATACTGACTGGGCGTGGAGCGATTCTCTCAACGTGAAGGACGGGGTGCTGGTCTGGGACCAGAGGGCGGCGCTGTGGAATGCATGGTCCGGAATGGATGGTGTGAGTACTAATTCCTCTACGATGGAATGCAGAGAACCCTTCAGAAGAGAGCGATGAGGAGGAATATCTTTAGCCGAAGTGTGGTGTATCTCTGTAATTTGTTTGTCCCTTATGGCTCTGGGGTCAAAGGCCCCGGGTTACGCGAAGCAACGTTGATAGTTTCAAGTATTGCAGAGTGAAAGCAGATGATTAGGGTTGGGAGGGAAAATTCATCCGTCATTATAGAATGGTGGAGGAGGCCAATGTACCGAAGGGCCTAATTCTGCTCTTGTGTTTTATGCTCTTGTGAACTTATAGTGCTTTCTGCGATATTTAATAATCATAACTGTGTCTCTGATCCTCTCTTCATCATGGCCCGACTGTTCCGTGTTTCTCTCAGACACGAATTGTTAAGAATGCGTAGGTCCTTTTCAATGTTCTTCTAATTCTTCTCTGACACATAAATGCTTTTGGTCATAATTTTTACTAATCCTGCTGATTTCCTCGTATTAACAGGGTCTTATCCTGGAGTATCGATCTGTTTACCGTGATCTGAACAGGTATGTGAACCGAATCTGGGGCTGCCGACACGTAATGTCACTTGTAAAGGAAAGCTATTCACTAATTTCAAGCCTATGGGCCGTGCAGGGTCCTGGTTGTGCACATCTCATAGTCACACTGAGATTGGAAGTTTAGAGACAAGTAACAGAGCAAGACTGGAGTCTGGCGGCGTCGCACAGCGATATATTGATATTGAAAGGAACACTTTTCCTGAGTCTATAGCGATATAATAAATATTAATTGCGGTTGCATTGTCACAATATCAGACACAGATTCTGAAATCATCACCCGTATTTACCCTCACCAGCAGCCACACTTTCCGGTTGCTGACGTAGTCAACATAAATTGTGAATTGTTTCCGCAGCTGACGTCACTGTGAACGGAAGCCGATGATTGGATCGTGAATTGGCACAGAGAATGGACAACCATCCAGGATAAATCCACCGTTCAAAATGGCTTTTTTTTTCTTTGTAATCGTTCTCCAGGTCTCTATTAAACCTATTCCGCGTTTCCTAGCCTCACGACAAAGACATCACAGAAGATTCTGTCTCGTTTCCGTCGCAGCAGCTTAGTTCTCTCGCATCAACCCAGACTGGTGCTGTGGCGTTTCAGGGGATTTCCATAAAATGACCGCTGTTCGAATCCCTATCCCGGTCGTACTCTATTCTCAACACGTGATCAGTTGTGTTTGAGCTGCAATGTCTAATCTATATAGCAAAATTACCCTACCGCATAGCCCTCTATGGTTCTGAGCTCAATGTACCAATCTCAGTGTCTCTGGAAAGTCCCATTGTATCGGTCTTCGCTCGCCACGCACCCATCACTCTCTGTGTGAAAAACGTACCCCTGGCATCTCCTTGTACCTACTTCCGAGCACAATAAACCTGTGCCCATCGTGTTCGCCATTTCAGCCCTGGAGAAAAGCCTCTTGCTCTTGCACGATCAATGCCTCTGATTATCTTATACGCATCTATCAGGTCACCGCCCATCCTCCGTCGCTCCAAGGATGAAACGCAAATTTCGGCTGAACCTGTTCCCAGAAGTATGTTCCCCAATCCAGGCAACATCCTTGTAAATCTCTTCTGTTAATCGGGTTTGTCATCGGTCGCTGAAAGGCCCGAAGTGACTACTCCGCGCTTCATGGCTGAATAATAAATGCAATAAAATGGAAAACGGTTCTGAAACCCCGAGTTGACTCCTGATTACTGCGCGAATTGGCACAGTGAAAATTTATCAATCCGGGACATTGATTCAGCCCCCTTTTCCAATGTTCCTATACGCCGAAATGTGACGTTGCTTCTTATTTGCAGAATGCTGATTGATCACGTAGTTTGAACACTTCATGTGGTTGTTTCATCATTCTCCCTCGTGTCGATGTTTCACTGTAATCTCGTGAAATGATTTTTGTTGAACTTGTATCTCGCCACAAAACAACGGACTGAAGGCCATATGTCAGTGATGATGGACTTGGTGCTGATTTAAATTTGATCGAGGCATCCAGACCCAGTTGTTATCATTTAGATGGCTGAGTGAGGAGCAGAGAGGGTTAGCAGTAAGGGGTAAGTTTCTCGGGCTCTGGGGGTAAGGGAGGTGGGCTGATTTTTCCAATATCATTGTGTGTTGATAGATTACACAGCGAGCTTATTCTCCCCTCTGAGACATAACTCGCCCAGAAATGGTCACCAGGGAAATAATTTCCAGAGGAATATTTTCATCAAAGGGTGGTGCGGATTGTTTGTTCTTTTAAGGGATGGGTCTGGGTGTTGTTGGCAAGGCAGGAATTTATCACCTCTCCCTTAACAAACCCCTCACTGAGCGGTTTGGGTTAGAATTTCCCAAACATTCATTTCCGTAAGATGTAATTAAAATAATGTACATATATATCATATATCCATATTTGCCACACTCAAACCAGATTCAAACTTACAATTTTTCCCGACAAGAAATGCGTCCGACAAGTGAAAATATGATCTACACATGTGCACGGCCATGTCTCCAACGACATTAACAAGTGAAAATATGATCTACACATGTGCACGGCCATGTCTCCCAACGACATTGACTGTTTCATTGAGGGTACAGGCAGGTTTAGAGATATAGAAGGCGATAGAGGCCTGGGAGGGTTACAGAGACAGTGAGGGGAGTAGCGGTTGATATGGATACAAAGAGAGAGTGTCTGTAGAGGCCAGAAGCCCATAGAGAAACGGGGAAGGGTGTAGTGCTTGAAGAGGGACAAAGAATCAGAAAAGGTCTGGGGACTGGCGGAGGCTCCAGATTACAGATGAGGGGCAGGAGCGGGGTGAAGAGTCCGGCAGCTGTGTAGTGGTGCAGGTGGTTTTGGGGGCAGGCTGTGGTTACAGAGAAACAGATCGGTTTTGCTGCCGGAGCACTCATAGAGTCGGATGGGCGTGGGGGCAAGATATCTAAAGAGACAGGGAGGGTGTGCATAGAATGGTTCCGGTTTCAGAGAGGGAGTGGTGTAGAGGCTAGAATATCAGAGACAGGGAAATTGCCCTTCATTGTTTACTGTTTTCTCTTTTAAAACATTCTGAAGTTGTTTTATTTCCGTTAACAGTCATGAATTATTAGGTCATTTATGTCCAATTATTGATGTTTCTCTCAGGGAGGGGGTATATAAACATGAAGGCAGTCGTTCAGTCCAACCCGGGACAGTGCCGCTCCTCCACCATCACATATCTGAATGACCTCTGGACCCATGAATACTGCCGCAACTTTTCTTCTCGTTTTGATTTATTATTTATTTTATGCTTCTTATCCTAGTTCATAGACACAATCATGTCTTGCTCTGATCTCCGCTTGAAAACAGCAGATTGAATGACATATGACATGACATGTACATGCATGTTTAATTATCCCCCCCCACGTACAAAATGTCCTAAAAGGATGAGGGGTGAGGATGTGATGAGCAAACCAAGCTATCATGGTCCAGAGTTGACCCCACCCCCATGAACTATGCTGCTAATGAGAGATGAGAGAGATATCTGCGCAGATAAGGGAGAGAGAAACATGATTTAATATTATGTATTTGCTGCAAGGACACTTTCTTTTCCTGCTTGTGAAATTCATGCAGAGACAGCAAGCAGGGACCGGGGCCTAATAGACGGTCGGAGCCCTGCAAGAGGAGATAAAAAGCAGGTCTGCGAAGACGTAGGCAGATACTCCAGGGCGGCACACCACGGGACACTAAAAGAGTGTTATGCACCAACGTGATGGTGGAGATTTGGAGGATCGATCAGAGTCTCACAGTGTGCGACCGGCAGGAGCTTATTTGCGTGTCCACCCTTGCCTGGGTGACAGGTCTACCACTGAAGAAAGGTCGTGCCTGGTATGATCACAGTCGGTGACCGCAACATGAAGACAACGGAAAGATCCACGGCAACGGCATCACCTCTCGCTCTCTCTCTCTCTCTGCCCCCCTCTCTCTCTCTCTCTCTCTCTCTCACTCTCTCTCACTCTCTCTCTCTCGCTCTCGCACTCGTTCTCTCTCAAACGTTACACCTGAACTAACTCGACCTAAACTGAACTGAACTGATTAAGGTGTCTACACTACTGCATATACCATTGTTAACCTGTTTCATTTATTTGCACTTTTACAGTACTGTATTAGTTAGTTTACTAATAAACACTGTTAGTTGCAGTAATAGCAGACACCAAAGTGTATTCCATTTCTGCTGGTTCGGTAACCCGTTAAAAGAGTACGTTACAAATCGGGGGTTCGTCCGGGACAAAATTAATTGAAGGACAATAGTAGTGTTTAATCCCCTTGTTCCACTTTTTTTCCTTGCTGATCTTCGTCTTCAGCTCTAGATCATTAGATAAGGTGGGGGTGGGGTAGTTGGTAGTGGTGGGAGTGATGCTCCGGAATTTCTCGTAGAATACCCGTGGTAGGTTACCTGTGCAACATTCTGTAGTCTGTGCACAAATCGGCCATTACGTGCCGGTTGTGGGGGAAAGGAACTTGCATGTTTGCATTTGCATTCGTTTGTTCTGTAGCAGGGTCTAACTCCACACAGTCAGATAATAATAGATAAGTCAGTGTGAGGAGCCTTCCGCTCTCTCTCTCTCTCTCTCTCTCTCTCTCTCTCTCTCTCTCTCTCTCTCTCTCTGCCCCTCTCTCTCTCTCTCTCTCTCTCTCTCTCTCTCTCTCCTCTCTCTCTCTCTCTCTCTCTCTCTCTCTCTCTCTCCCTCTCTCTC
>NW_026779223.1:0-90000 GCF_030144855.1 Hypanus sabinus
GAAGAGACGGAGGGAGGTAGCTTCAATCCCTTTCTGACTCAGAGATTATATGATCGGAATGAGAGAGGGAGCTTCAATCTTTTTTTGACCAAGGATGAGTGTGAAGGGACGGGTGTGGAGGAATCTCGACTCTGTTTCTGAACCCGGGAGTATGTCATGGGATAGTGCGGAAGGAGCTTCAGTCTTATTCTGACCCCGGGAATGTGTAATGTAACGGTTTTGAGGCTTTACTCTGTGTCTTACCCTGGGAGTGTATGATGGGACGGTGTAGAGGGAGAGTCACACAGTGTCTGTCCCAGGGAGTAGGTAATGGGACGGTGTGGAGGAAGCTTCACTCTGTTTCTGACCCCGGGAGAGTATGATGCTAGGGTGGGTGAGTGAGCTGCCCTCTGTGTCTCACTCCGGGATTTGTTACTGGGACGGGTGCTTTGCTCCGTATTTGACCCCGGGGGTGTGTTATGGGACGGCGATTTGGAGCTTGACTCTTTGTCTGACCACGGGAATGTGTGCTGGAACGGTATGGAGGGAGCGTCACTTAGGTCTAACCCCGAGAATGTTGGTTCGGTCGGTGCCGAAGCGCGCGCTCTCTCTCTCTCTCTCTCTCTCTCACTCACACACACACACACACACACACAAACACACACACACACACACACACACACACACACACACACACACACACACACACACACACACACACACACACACACACACACACTCCCTCTCCAGCACATCGCTTTGCCCCATAACCACTATCCTCCATCAACATTCCTAAAGCCCCCATTTACTTTCATCCACAGTATTAATTACTGTGGAGGATGTAACTGATCCCCACTGTATAGTGAGCGGTGCCATTCCCGGGAACGGGACAGACGGCCCAGTCACATTTCAGCGCGATAACGTTCGTTGTCAGCGGGAGAGATTGAGAAGAGAGAAAGTGGGGTACAGAGGGAGGGGAGACTGTAAGAGGATTAGTGAGGAGGCCGTGAGATTGAAAGGCAGAGGAGAGCGAGGGAGTAGAGGAAACAGGAGACAGCTGGAGACAGGAGTGAAACTGAAGCGTGTTTGGCATTAATGAGAGAGAAATAGGGAGATGGTGAGGGGAGAGTGAGGGACTCAGAGAAAGAAAATGATAGACAGTAGGTGACAAAGAACTTGAGAGAACAGCTGGAGTCGGTCTGCTGCCATTTTTTATTTTTTGCTGTCTTTATGCCGGCCCAGTCATTGTAACCGCACGCTTTCAATACTGACAACCCCCAGCTTATGTTCCAATGGGTGAAGCGAGTCAAATTTTAAACACCGCGCAGCGTGTGTTGGTTTCCTGTGAACTTCAATATCTAAATGTCATGTCTAAAAATGGCAATCTATCTTTTTGGGGGCTCGCTTACTTCGGAGGGTGCTGCGGGTTACCCAGGACCGTGGTTTCCAGAGCACAGAGGGTCTTACCGTCTCCGTCGAGAAGTGAGTGGGGCAAAGACGGAGCGAGGGAGATTCACTCAGTGTCTCACCCCTGCAGGGTGTAATGGGACGACGTTACGGAGCCCGCTTCTCTATGTCTGACCGCTGGCAAGTGTGATTTGACGGTGTGGAGGGAGATACACTCGGTGTCTGACCCCGGGTGCAGCGGAAGGGACGGGGTGGAGGGAGTTTCACTCTGTGTCTGATCCCGGGAGTGTATGATTGAACGGAGCGGAGGGAAGTTAACTGTGTCTGTCCCCGGAAGTGTGTGATGGGACGGTGTGGAGGGAGATTCACTCTGTCTGACCCCGGGAGTGTGTGATGGGACGGTGTGGGAGTAGCTTCACTATATTTCTGAGCCTGATGTATCGTAAGCGGACATTATTATCAAGACCCTCTGTGTTCCCAGGGTAACATTTGTTGTTTTGACTCTGTATATCTAATGTGTTCCTTCCTGTTGAGAAATTTCATGGCAAGAGCACAGTTGACGCTAATGATTCCCTGTGGGTCCTTAATCCAGAAGCAATGCGTGCGTCTGCCGATGAGATACGAGCTCCATGCGACAGTCGGTGAGGAGGGAGGGCTCTCGGACGGGTCGGGGTGCAAGGCAGAGCAGCAATAGGGGCGGTATTGATGGAGAGCTGTGGAAGGCGATGTGGATAGTGCTCTGCGTGGGGATTGGTACAGAGGAAGCCATGGGAGGTGAGCTGTGTTGGTAGTACCGCGTAAGGGGGTTAAATTGGGCGCAATGAAGAGGGTGCGCTTTGTGGTTGGGGGCGTGATGCGAGAGCAGGGAGTGCCGTGTCATGGGCGGTGAGCAGCAGACACCTTGGCAGGAGTGGAGAGGAGGGAGGGGAGTGGAATGAGGTGGTGAGGATGGGGAACACTCTCCTCGTTAGAACCACACTCTCTCATTCCTCTCGCCCCTTTCCCAACTCTTTTCTCTGACCTTTCCACATTTCTCTCCTTCTGCGCCTCCTGCTTTCTCTGTTGCAATTTCCACTTTATCTGTTTCTTTTTTCCCACTCTCACATTTCCCACACTGTCTGATCTCCCTCTATCACACTCTCCCTCTCTACTGCTCTCGCTGTCCTCGCGCACTCTTTCCCTCTCCCCTCACTTCGCTCCTTCTAGTCTGTCTCTGTAACCGTTTCACCCCCGCTCCTTGCGTCAATCCTCTCCCTCTGACTCCTTCTCCTTCGCTGTCTCACTCACTCCCCTACGCATAACCTCGCTCCTTTTTTCCCTTTCTCCATCTTTCCTCTTTCTCCGTTGCCTCTGCTCAATTCGCCCCCATTTTTACCCCCATCACTCCATTCGCTCATTCCCCAATCCATCCATTTTTTTTCATCCACACTCTCCTGCTCTGTCTCCCCGGCTCTCTCCCCTCACTTCCACCACCCTGTCATTTTCAATCCCCACCTCTCATCCCTCTCTTTCCGCAATATAATCCCCTCTCTCTGCTCCGTCTCCCTGTCCTCACCCCTCTCCCATTATTTACTGATCTGTCCTCCTTCTATTTCTCTCTGTCTCTCATTCTCTCACTTTCTTCCCCAGACCGTCAGACCTCCACCGACTCAGAGCTGAACTTTGGGAAAGACGAACACCGAGTCGATGAGCGTGAGAATCCTCCCATTGCCTCGGGACCAGGCGAGCTGCGAGTCACTGCACAGGCAGGTCAGAGTTCACTGTAGCGAAGCCATTCTGAAGGGGTCACGTGTCATACCCCCAGTGTCCTAGTTTCTGATGCATCTGCCTTGCCCACTTCTTCCGGCAGTTTGTGCCATGGACTGATCACAATCTGGGTAACAAAATGTTATTGCGCGGCTCCCCAGATAAACGTGTTTGCATGTTTCTCGAAGCGATTGTTTTATGTTCATTTCTTACCGATTCACCTATTTCATTCCAGTGGCATTGGCTGCAGGTCACGTGTCTGACCTTTAACAGTTTCCATTGGCTGTTCCAGGCCAGCATCCATTTATTGTCTTCTTACCAGCAAGTGACCATCTGTCACTTTGTTCTCAGTCAGCTTGAATCGAGCAGATCATACAGCGCCAAATCCACGCACTCCATCCACACTTTCCACTGCGCCGGTAAAGCAGCTTCCGTAATAAAGACTCCGACCCACCCTGACCCCCAACTCCACACGGGGAAAGATACGAAACCAAGCCTCGCCACGTTCAAAGACAGTCTCGACTCGCTTTTATCAGATTACTGAACGGTCCCCTAGGGCGATAACTGGATGGTTGACATCAACGCCTGCCCCTTGCATCGTATTGTCCACTTTCTCTGTAACTGTGGTACTTTACTCTGCATTCTGTTATTCCTTTACTTTTTCTACTCCTGTGAAGTGACCTGTATCTGTGGCATTCCACAGGGACATCTCCTCTTTCTGATGTATGCAAGCGATCTCAATAAAAATGTAGATTGGTTGTTTGGTAGGTTTGTAGATGCTGCGACGATAGATGGTGTTGTGCAGAGCGTAGAATACTGGCAAAGAATTCAGTGGGAGAGAGATCAGTTATTAATGTGGCTAAAGACATGACAGATTGAATTAGATACGGACCAACGTGAAATGTTGAACTTTGTTAGGTCAAAGGAAAAGGGATAATGCAACATTAAATCCAAGCTCCAAAGTGGTGTTGATGAGCAGAGACATCTTGGGATCCATGTTTATAGATCCCTTATTATGGCTGCACATTTTAGAACCATACAACACCATAGCCGTTTGGCCTTTCTTGACTGTGCCGAACCATTTTCCTGCTATTTCCCACTGGCCTGTACCTGGCAAATTTCACTCCATACACCTCTCATCCATGTAGCTGGCCAAGTATTTCTTAAAAGTTAAATGTGAGCCCGCATTTACAACTTCATCTGGCAGCTGATTCCACACTCCCACCACTCTCTGTGTGAAGAAGCCCCGACTAATGGTCCGTTTAAACTTTTCCCCCTTCACACTTAACGCATGTCCTCTGGCTTTTTTCTCTCCGAGCCTCAGTGGAAAATAGCCTGCTTGCATTCAATCTATCTATACCCATCATACTTCTATATACCTCCATCAAGGCTCTCCTCATTCCTCTACGCTCCAGGGAATAGACTGCTAAACTATTCTACCTTTCTCAGTAACTCAGTTACTCAAGTCATGGCAACAGCCTTGTAAACCTTCTCTGCACTTTTCCAACCTTATTAATATCCTTCCTGTAATTAGGTGACCAAACTTCCACACTATACTCCATATTCGGCCTCACCAATGTCTTATACAGCCTCACCAGTACATTCCAGCTCTAACACTCAATACTTTGATTTATAAAGAATAATGTACCAGCATTTATCTTTACTACCCTATCTACCTGTGACGCCACTTTGTCCACCGCACCTCCAATCTTGGTATCATCAGAAAATCTAGCACATTATCATCCTGATGATTGATATAGATGACAAATAACAATGGACCCAGCACCGATGCCTGTTGCACACTACTATTCAAAGGTTCCACTCAGAGAAGAAATTCTCCACTACCACTCCCTGACTTCTCCCATTGAGCCAATGCCTACTCCAATTTCCTACCTCACAATGTATACCTGGTGATTGAATCTTCCTAACTAACCTCCCATGCGGGACCTTCTCAAGGCATAACTGAACTCCATATAGACAACATCCACTGCCTTCCCTTCAGCCACTTTCCTTGTAACCTCATAGAACAACTCTAATAGATTGTTAAACATGGCCTACCACACACAACGCCGTGTTGACTCTCCCTAGTAAGTCCCATTCTATCGAAACACTTCCAAATCCTATTTCTCAGTACACATTCCAATAATTCACCTACTACCTATGTCAAATTTGCCGGACTATAATTTCCAGGATTACTTTTGGAGCATTTTTTTAAACAACGGAACAACATGATATATCCACTAATCCTCCGGCACCTCACCTGTAGATACAGAAATTTTAATATATCTGGCCCCTGCAATTTCAATACCAGTCCCCTTCAAGCTCCTTTCAGACCTTTGGGATTTTTCTACTCTGATTTGTATCAAGGCAGCAAGCACCTCAAACCTGTATAGTTTCAATGACCTCATTACTTGTTTGCCGTAGTTCCATGGACTCCATGCCAATTCCCTTAGTAGATACAGACGCAAAAATCCAGTTAAGACCTCCCACATTTCTTTTGGTTCCATACATAGCCGACCACTCTGATTTTCAAGATGACAAATTTTATCCCTTACTATCATTTTGCTTTTGATATACCTGTAGAAGCTCTTAGGATTATATTTCACCTTGAATGCCAAAGCTATTTCAAGTCTTCTTTTAGTCTTCCTGATTTTTCTTAAGTTTTTTTGCACGTTTTATATTCGTTAAGTTCCTTATTTTCTCCCTGTTGCCAACACTTGTTATACATCTCGCTCTTCTTCTTTATCAGATTTCCAGTATCCCCAGAGAACCAAGGTTCCTTAATTGTTATTCACTTTGCCTTTAAACCTGACAGGAAAACTCTGCATTCTCAAAAGTTCGCCTTTGACGGCTTCCCACTTAACAACGACATTCTTGCCAGGGAACAACCTGTCCCAATCCACGCATTTTAGATCTTTTTGCATTTCTTCAAATTTGACTTTTTTTCTAATTTAGAACCTCAACCCTTGGAACAGATCTATCTTTGGACACGACCAATTTGAAACTAATGGTGTTTTGACCACTGGAACCAAAGTGTTGCCCTACAGACACATTAGTATCCTGTCCTAACTCGGTTCCAAATAGGGGATCTAATATTGCATCCTCTCTAGTCTATATATTGATAGGGAGTAGAGAGTTTTAGGATGTTTGGATAGACCCATGAATGTGATAGACGACAGAGACACAGATATATTTTTATTGATCCCGAGGGAAATTGGGTTTCATTACAGCCGCGCCAACCAAGAATAGAGTCGAAAGAGAGCAAAATAAAATCATGAATAATTAAATAATAATACGTTAATCATGCCAAGTGGAAATAGCTCCAGGACCAACCTATTGGTTCAGGGTGTCTGACACTCCGAGGGAGGAGCTGTAAAATGTGTTGGTCACAAAAAGGAATGACTTCCTATGACGCTCAGTGTTGCATCTCGGTGAAATGAGTCTCTGGCTAAATGTACTCCTCTGCCTAACCAGTATATTATGGAGTGGATTGTAGACATTGTCCAAGATGGCATGCAACTTGGACAGCATCCTCCTTTCAGACACCACCGGCACAGAGTCCAGTTCCACCCCTACAACATCACTGGCCTTACGAATGTGTTTGTTGATTCTGTTGGTGTCTGCTACCCTCAGCCTACTGCCCCGTCACACAACAGCAAACATGATGGCACTGGCCACCACAGCCTCGCAGAACATCCTCAGCATCGTCCGGCAGATGCTAAAGGAACTCAGTCTCCTCAGGAAGTATAGACTGTTCTGACCCTTCTTATAGTCAGTCTCAGAGCTCCTGGACCAATCCGGTTTATTGTCAATTCGTATCCCCAGGTATTTGTAATCCTCCACCATGTCCACACTGATCCTTTGGATGGAAACAGGGTTCACCCGTTCCTTAGCCCTCCTCAGGACCGCCACCAGCTCCTTAGACTTTTTCCAATAAGCTGCAGATGATTCTGCTCACTCTATGTAACAAGTTTCCCACCGTAGCCCTGTACTCAGCCTCAACTCCCTTGCTGATGCATCTAACTATGCCAGACTCATCCGAAAACTTCTGAAGATGGCAAGACTCTGTATAGTAGTTGAAGTCCGAGGTGTAGATGGTGAAGTTAAAGGGAGACAGAACAGTCCCCTGTGGAGCCCCAGTGCTGCTGACCACTCTGTCTGACACAGAGTGTTGCAAGCGTATGTACTGTGGTCTGCCAGTCAGGTAATCAATAGTCCATGACACCAGGGAAGCATCCACCTGCATCACGGTCAGCTTCTCACCCAGCAGAGCAGGGCGGACGGTGTTGAACGCACTGGAGAAGTCAAAAAACATGACCCTCACAGTGCTCGCCGGCTTGTACAGGTGGCATCCTCAACTCCTAGTCGGGACTGATAGGCGTACTGGAGGGGGTCTAAGTGAGGCCTAACCATAGGTCGGAGCTGCCCTAGAACAAGTCTCTCCATGGTCTTCATGATGTGAGAGGTCAATGCCACCGGTCTGTAGTCATTGGAGCGACTGGGTCGCGGCGTCCTCCGTACAGGAATGAGGCAGGACGTGAGGCAGCACGGGAACCCTCTGGAGACTCAGGCTCAGGTTGAAGACATGCTGACGAATTCCACATAGCTGAGGGGCACAGATTCTGAGCACCCTGGGGCTGACAGCATCCGGGCCTGCAGCCTTGATCGGGTGGTGACGTTTCAACTGTCTTCTCGCCTGTGAAGCCCACCGTGGTGGTTTCAGGTGTGGGGTCGGGGGGGGGTGGTTAGTCACGACAGCAGGATGGGGGCGGTGAGGAGGGGTAGAAGGGGAGAGCGGAGTATGTGTTGGTTGGGGGTGGGCAACATATGAATCATGTGGTGGATAGGCAGGGACCAAATGGACAAATCTGTTAAAGAACAGGTTACAGCCGTTGGCCCTGTCCACACATGAAGGCGCATGGACACAGAGTATGCAGAAGCTACGAGGGCAGGAATTGATTTCCAGTGGACAATATCTTGCGCAGAAGGGCCTGTTCCTGTGCTGTACCAGTTGATCTATATGTGACAATAATAAACCAAAGCTGTGTCCGAAACACAGATGCCTTGTTGAGAATCCAGGTTTCTATCCAAATCTTTGCACCTTTACGTGCGTCACACCAATAGTCGGGGACAGCAAGCTGAGATTTTCGTGCTCTTCTTTCTGTGGCCAAGGCAATGGGAAAACAAATGACCCAGTTACTGTGAATATACTGCATCGCAAACTTGTGAATAAATCTTCCAAAGGAGGGACGTTGCCAAAGGCCCGACTACATTCATATTTTAACTACCCATCGACCTACGCGAACAACACAAAACTCACCTTCTCCGACGCCACTTAAGTGTGGTATCCTGTATCCTGTCCTTCCGCATGTCACTTCCCAGAGCACCGAACCTCACATTAATCTGGGTTAACGTCCGTTTGTCTTTTTTCTACACATCTGCAACCCTCTCCACAACACCACCAATCTTTGTGATGAATGAAAAATTACCAACCCATTCATATCCACTGTCATTCATCACAGCCCTACGGATTTCGAACTATCGAAGGCTCGTTGTATATCTGTACTACAGACAACCGTGAGATTCATCTTCCTTTTGAAGAAAAAAACATTATTTACTTATCTTTTGAAAAACGGTGTCGCAATTCCCCAACTTAATCCTGGCCTTATAACTGCCGGTTTTGCAATGGCCAACTAACCTATCAACTGGTATGTCTGCGGACGGGGGCAGGAGGCTGGAGCACGTGGACGATACCCTCTCGGTCACGGGGAGAAGGGCAAAGTCCCTCCAGCCAGCGGCTGGAAGGCGCTGGTACTGTAGAGCGGTTTGTTCAGCTCGAAGATACATTACCGCTGTTTCTCTTGCCAGTAGCCACGAAACAAAGAAACACAGACGAGTCTCCGAAAATCCCTCAGCATTTTAATTCCAACAAGACAGCCATATGTCCAATGTGTGAAAAAAGAGCAATCATTGCAAACAATAATACAACTACCTTATAAATCATATAACCATATAACAAATACAGAAAGGAAACAGACCATCTCGGCCCTTCTAGTCCGTGCTGAACTTTTACTCTCACCTAGTCCCACTGATCGGCACTCAGCACATCGCCCTCCATTCGTTTCCGGTCCATATATCTATACAATTTTACTTCAAATGACAATACTGAACCTATCTCGACCACTTCTGCCGGAAGCTCGTTCCAAACAGCTACCACTCGCCGAGTATAGGAATTCCCCTCACTCCCCCTATCTCTCAACTCACGTCCTCTGTTTGAATCTTCCCGACTCTCAATGGAAAAACCCTATCCACATCAAATCTATCTATCACCCTCATAATATTAAATACCTCTATCAAGTTCCCCCTCAACCTTCTACGCTCCAAAGAATAAAGACATAACTTGCTCAACCTTTCCTTGTAAATTAGGAGCTGAAACCCAGGTGACATTCCAGCACATCTTCTCTTTACTCTCTCTAATTTGAGCTGGAGCGCGCCCTCTCTGCATCCCTCTCCTTCACTCTGCCTCCTGTCATTCCGGCTCTCTCAAACTCTCTCTTTCTCCCGTTCACTACTTCTTTTCTAAGTCCCGCTCCGAATCTCTCGCCGAAACTCCTCATCCTCTATTCTCCACATCCTTCCTCCCTACTCCTGTTTCCCCTTTTCCTTCACGCTTACCATCCATCTCTCTCCGCACTCTTCCCCTTCCCTCTCAATGAAAAATCCTATCCGCGTTAAATCTATGTTTTCCCCTCATAATTTTAATTAACTCTACCAAGTCCACTCTCAACCTTCGACTCTCGAAAGAATAAAGACCTAACTTGTTCAACCTTTCCGTATAACTTAGGTGCTGAAACCCAGGTAACATTCTGGTAAAGCTAAACTGTAGTCCTTCAATTTTGCTGACATCTTTCCTATAATTCGGTGATCATAACTGTACGCAATACACCAAAGCCGGCCTCACCAATGCCTTGTACATTTTTAACATTACATTCCAACTCCAGTACTCAATGCTCTGATTTATAAAGGCCAGCATACCAAAAGCTTTCTTGACCATCCAATCCACATGAGATTCCACCTTCAGGGAACTATGCACCGGTATTCCTAGATCACTCTGTTCTACTGCGTTCTTCAATGCCCTACCATTTCCCATGTGAGTCCCATTTGGATTATTACTACATAGATGTATTACTTCACACTTATCAGCATTTAACTCCATGTGCCGTCGCTCAGCCCACTCTTCTAACTGGCCTAAATCTCTCTGCAAACTTTGAAAACCTACTTCGTTATACACAACGCCACCTGTCTTAGTATCATCTGCCTACTTACTAATCCAATTTACCACCTCATTTTTCAGATCATTAATGTATATGACAAACGACATTGGACCCAGTACAGATCCCTGAGGCACACCACTAGTCACCGGCCTCCAACCTGGCAAACAGTTATCAACCACTAGTCTCTGGTTTCTCCTATCCAGCCACTGTTGAATCCATTTTACTACTTCAGTATTAATATCTGATAATAATTTATTATTATTATACGCAAATAACAACATTACGAAAAATAATATATTAACGACCCTCTCCCTTTCTCCTCTCTGTCCCTAATTCTCTCTCGCTCCACTTGTCTCTTCCCTCTCTCTCTCTTCCACTTTTTCCTTCCTACACTCTCCCCCTCTCTGCCCCACTCTTTCGTTATCTCACTCATCCCTGTCACGCCTCTGCACACATCAGCTCGCACCCTATTCTCCGTGAATAAATCTATTTCCATTTATTCACACTGTTCTCTGTCCCCTCTATTCTTTTAGATATTCCAGCGTATATCCCCCATATATTGCCTTGTCACCCGTCTATGCGTCCCGTGCACCCTTTCTCTCCTGTTCGGTCTCCCCTCTTTTCTCCCTCAACTTTCCTTGCCTCTGGGCCCTTTCTCCCTCTCTTATTCCTCTCTCTCCCTACGCTCTCAACAACTCTTTTTCTCCGACCTCAACCTCCATTCTCTCCCAGTCTCTCCTCCTTCTATTTTACTCTCTCACATTCTCTTTCTCTCCCAGACGGTATAGTGTCCATCTACTCAGTGCTGAGCCCTCGGAAAGATGAACTTCTCATCGATGATTATGAAGAACTTCCCACCGCCTCAGGATCCGCCGACCGGCCAATGACAGCACAAGCAGGTCAGAGTTCACATTATTGACGTCACTCTGAAGCTGTCGCGTACGATACCCACAAGTCTACCAACTATAATGCTTCTGAATTGACCATTTCCTCTGGCAGCGCGTTGTCACTCCTGTCCTAGATTATATCTCTTTCTGCTAAACTCTGACATGTGCGTTAAGGTCCTCAGTTCTTCAAGCCCAGAAAAAAAAAATGAGAGCGCACATTCACCTTGTCTGCGCCTACTTGGTTTTATACACCTCTATAAGGTCGCCCCTGCGCTCCAAAGCCTGTCTGATCTTCGTAATTTAGACCCTCAGGTCCCGTCAACATTCTCGTAAATATCCTTCTGCACTCTTTTCAGTTCAGTGGCATTTTTCCTATATCAGGGCGACCAAAACTGAACACCATACTCCGAGTGCGGCCTGAGGGACGTCTTGTATGAATGCAACGTGACCCAAGTCATGGTACGACAACACAGAATTTAAAATTGAGACAGGTTTTTAGTAATAAATAAAGCATTTGTTTAAACAGCTCAAAAACAAATGAAAACTAAACAAACGACTAACTTAACCGGAAATTAACTGCTATATGGCAACGCGATCAGTTCTTAAAGCGGTAACTGCAAAAGTCCGAGATATTTATGCAGACAATTAGCAGAGAATTCCTGAAGTAACGAATTACTCGACGACGTGAAGTAACTGCTGATCCCAGACGAAATATGCTTTGCCCAAAGGATTTACGACGAAGGGAATAAAACGGCTAACATGGACTGACCTTTTCCTTGGCAAATAAATTGTCCCAGCACTTTCTACTTATACAGCAGGGGCTATCTCACGTGCAGATTACTGTTTCTTGAACGAAGATCTCATAAGGTCGATCCTGTATTACCGACGACTTCACCAACTTTTCTTGATCCTTCGGTGTCCCAAACTTCGATAATTCCTCAATCTCCGACTGGACTAAATTTGGCAGCGTTGTAGCGAAAATGCCGGCAATAACCTGTTGAGATTTGAGATACAAAATTTAAAACTCCACTTTGAAACAAAACTGCGTATTGAGCCGAATACGCAGCATAACGGAGTCACTGACGAAGGAAACAACGAAATGATCTGCGTCACAATAAGTTTTTACGACTTTTATACCTGTTGAAACAGGTCATCACATAAACCCACCTGGTGGGAATTAGATCACCCCACCATCACGTCCATTACGTAATGCTTACCAGATACTCAGTTTCATCATGGTCAGAAGAAAGTCACAAGGTACCCACGGCATGTAAACACCTTCCTCCAAAAAATGGTCGATCATGAGCAAAAGATTAACAATTAATTATTTAAAGGCCTTCCAAATACCTTTTAACTTCCAACCTGCTAGCAATCTCAGATACAACATTCTTTATCGCATTCGCTAATAACCCCTGGTCTGCCAAATCCAGAAAATCATCAATATTCATTCTGCAGAAAGCCACTAACAACCAATCAAACACAAGAATCGGGTATTTCCCTTGGGAAATCAAATCGATAATTAAACACACATTTAAGCACAGAAACAGAACAGAGCCGACGAGCCCCAATAGATACGGCACGGCAACAATGAATACTGAATGGAGAGAGTTTTATGAATAACAAATAAAACATTTAGTTACACTCAGCTCAACAAGAAATGAAAAGTAAACAAGCGACTAACTTAACTGTAAATGACCTGCTATACGAAATCTCGAACAGTTCTTGAAGTGATAAATACGAAACACAGTTCTGAAAGTGATGAATGCGAACACAGTTCTTAAAGCAATAACTGCAGAAGGCAAAGTGATTTTACAGTCAAGTAGCAGAGACTTTTCTGAAGTAACGAATTCCTCGACGACGTGACGTTACTGTTGATCCCAGCCAAAATATGCTCTGCCCGAAGGATTTACGATGCAGCAGATAAAAATGGCTTAAAGGTACTGAATTCCTCCTTGTCAAATAACGCCACACCAGCTCCTTATGCTTTTCCAGCAGGGACGATAAGAGGAGCAGGTTACTAATTCTTTTAAGAAGATGCCATAAGATCGATCCTGTATTACCGCCGGCGACACCGGATTTACTCGATCCTTCTGCTTCCCGAACTTCGATAATTCTTCACTCTCCGACTGGACTAAAACTGTCAGCGTTTTAGCGAATCTACCTTTTGAGACTTAAGACAGAAACTAAAGCTCCACCTTGAAGCAAAACTGTGTCAGGAGCCGAATACATAGCTTAACCCAGTCACTGACGAAGGAAACGACGAACTGACCTGCGTCACAACAAGGCTTTCCCCTTTTATACCTGTTGAAACAGGTCAGCACGTGACCACAAACTGGCGGGAAATTACATCACCGCACCATCACGAAGCCATTACATCATGCTCACAAAAACACATCATGGTCATAAGACAGTCACAAGATACCCACGGTGTACGTGACACCCCCTTCATTCTGTAATCGGTGTCCTGACTGATGAAGAACAGCACATCAGGAGCCTCCTTCACCGTCTCGCCTACCTCTGACCTCACTTTCCGGAACCATGTACCTGCGGCACAACACACTGTTGTACAGCACACCCCGGGGTTCACTGTGAAAGTTACACCGTGGTTTCCCTTCCTGGAATATTATAGGACCCACTTATACGAAATAGATTATATTTTCTATTGCTTGTCCCACTTCCTTTGCTAATCGATATCTCACGATAAGAAATAACTGCCTCCAATGTTTAACACGTCAGAAACGCCAGTGTCGTCTGCAAACTTACCAACCGTGTCTTTTTAATCTGATCGATATATTTGACTATGTTGTCTGGTTCCACGACTGGTTCCTAGTGAACACCACTGGTGTCGGGCTTTCTGTCTGTGAAACGAACTTTAACGTTAAACCTTTGCCCCCTACCGCCAAGCTAGATCTCCCTGAGCACTATTCCAACCGGGACCAAACTATAGTTTGTGTATGTTACATCAACCACCCAGAGCTGATCAGTCCTCTGTTTTCAGAGAGAATGTTTGTTTACACTTCATTCTCCAGAACAGAATATCATCTGAACCCCTGTCAATAGCTTTTTTCAAGTGTCTGTATCTACTACGAGTGCCGAATCTATCCTCCACCGTCAAATTAACCCGTAAACCTTTCCTGGGTCACACGCCATCCGGCATCTCCTTCCCCATTCTGTCTTCTACACTCAAAATCTTCCCTTCTCCTCGCCAGTCTCACCGCTCACTTCCTTCTCTGTCTCTCCCTACCTCCCTCTCTTCCATTTTTCAAAGCAATCGACCCAGCTGGAATCTTGTTAATGGATTTGATAAAATTCTGCGTGCATTATATCTACCAATATGAACAAATCAGGCAGTCAAATGCCCCTGCGTCCCACACCATAACACAGAGTAGCCGACCAAGTGGAATATCTAAATGCCTTATTGAGTTCCCTGCACAACACCTCTACTACCCTGGTCTCACGAACCGCTCTGGTTCCTCACTCAAAACGTAGAAACTGATCCGCCGGTGGCAGTAAGTAACTGCAGAGCTTTGTTAACACAGCTGAGCACATCTCCGAAACCAGCCTCCCTGCGTGAACTTGGTCTACACTTCCTGCTGCCTCGATAAAGCATCATCAATGGACCATCCCGGACATTCTATCTTCTGCACCCCATCATCGGAGTGAAGATGCGAACACATGTCTCAATAGGATCATGGATAGCTTCTGCACCACTGTATTCATATTATTGAACTGGGCGCAATACGATAAAGGGGACTCTTGACCTCAGAATCTGCCTCGTCGCGGCCCTTGCACCTTATCGACTGACTTCATTGCACTTTCTATTCTCATTGAATTGTCACCTTGCCGTGGTGGACAAGCTTGAGCTCTCCCAAGGCCGCGAAAGCGATGCAGTCTGGAACCATGCTCCAAGTAGGGTCACCCATGACGGTAAGGTCGAGGGTGAGGTCACTGACAAAGAACAATCCAACCAAGACCTCAACGGTGGAACAGGCGGACAACGTTACCTAGATCTCCACGGCTGTGAAAGTGGATGAAGTTTGCAAGAAATCCATAAGCTCCAATTGTCGTGGTTCCCATGCTTCTGGAATCAGTTGGATGATTTGTGAAATATCGTGAGCTTCCTACAGTGCAACATCCAGTACACGTTAAGCAATACACGCACAGCCGTCAACGCTCTGTGAGCACATCTACGTCACGGGATAGCCAAGACAATTATACTTTCCTGAAACTGTGAACTCCAAGATGTGTGAGCTCTCTAATAATATTTACCAAAGCGTCAGAAGTTAATTCGCTTGTTAGGGCTATGGCTTGTTCACAGTCATCGTTAACAAAGAACTGGTGAGGCAAATTTCAAAACTTTATAAATAGCCTGACTCCTCAAAACTTGTCCCTGCAGTCTGCAGCCATGGGCTCCTCTAAGCAGCCGAAGGCAAAAATACATGATGCCCACCAAGCGCACCAAGCAGGAAAAGGCTATAAGATGACAGCAAAGCGCACTCATGTAGCCTTTTTCTCAGTTCGTAATGTATGTAAGAAATGGCAGTTAACCGGAACGGTAAACGTAAGGGTCAAGATATTTTTTTCCGAGAGAACTGATCGTAGGATTGCTAGAATGTGATCCATAACACGCATTGGACTGTATAAGACCTTCAGGAAGATTTAGCAAACTCTGGAGTGGCGGTGAACTGTTCTACTGTGCGGCGGCACCAACACAGGTATAACCTTCATGGAAGAGTCATTAGAAGAAAACATTTCATCCATCCGCAACACAATATTCAACGTCAGAAGTTTGTAAAGGAACTTTTAAACAAGCCTGATGCTTTTTGGAAACAAGACCTGTGGACGGATGAAGTTGCAATAGAACGTTTTGGCCGCGATGAGTAAAGGAATGTTTGCAGAAAAAAAAGGTGAAAAATTCCATGAAAAGACAAGTCTCCAATTGTTAAACTTGAGGTGCATCTTTGGGCTTGTGTTGCAGCAATTGGCAAGGGGAACATTTCACAGGCAGAGCGAAGAATGAACACAATTAAATACCAGCAAATTCTGGAACCAAACATCACACCGTCTGTAAAAAAGCTGAAGTTGAAAAGTGGATGGCTTCTACAACAGGATAGTGATCCTAAACACAACTCAAAATCAGCAATGTTCTACCGTAAGAGGGGAAAGCTGAAGGCTTTAACCATATAACCATATAACAATGACAGCACCGAAACAGGCCATCTCTGCCCTTCTAGTCCGTGCCGAACGCTTACTCTCTCCCGAGTCGCACCTAAATGCACTCAGCCCATAACACTCCATTCCTTTCTTGTCCATATACCTGTCCATTTTTTTTTTTAAATGACAAGGTCGTAGACTGCCATTTAAGAAAGTTGTTTTTTGGCTTAAATGTCAAAAGTGAGCCCGCATTCTCCACTTCATCTGGCAGCTTATTCCACACCCTGCGCGAAGAAGCACCACCCCCCACTCGAATGTTCCCTTTAAACTTTTCCCCCTTCAGACTTAACCCACGCCCTCTGTTTTCTTTTTCTTCCATAGCCTCATTGGGAAAAGCCTGCTTGCATTCACTCTATCTATACCCATCATAATTTTATACACATCTATCAAATCACCCATCATTATTCTACACTCCAGGAAACAAAGACCTAACCTATTCAACTTTTCTGTGTAACTCAGTTTCTCCAGTCCAGGCAACATCCTTCTAAATCTTCTCTGCACTCTTTCAACCTTATTAATATCCTTCCTGTACTTCGGTGACCAGAACTGCACACAGTACTCCAAATTCGGCTTCAGCAATATCTTATACAAACTCCCCATTACATTCCATCTCTTATATTCGATACTTTGATTTATTCTGACATTTCAGATGGTTCACAGAGATTCATGACAATGATTCCACGATTGAAAGGGTTACTCTATTTTCTATTACCCTATGAGGAACGTCTGGCTGCTCCTGGGCTGTATTCCTTGAAGTTCAGTAGAATGAGGGCAGATATCATGGAAACATTCCGAATGGCAAAAAAGCCTGAACAGATTAGAAATTGCAAAGTTATTGCGCATGGTAGGGGACTCTAGGCAAGAGGACACACATTCAGGATTGAAGGATGTCCATTTATAACCTGAGGAATTTCTTGCCACAAGCGACTGTGCAGGACATTTCGGGCAGAGAGAGATAGGTTCTCGATTAGCCAGGGTATGAAAGGGTATACGGAGAAGGCAGGAGAGTGGGGATGACTGGAAGAATTGGATCAGCCCATGATTGAAAGACGGAGCAGACTTGATGGGCCTAATGGCCAAAACTTGGCCGAAAGCTCACATGTCTTATGGCCTTATAGTCATATGCTTTCTCCACAGCTGCGCATGAACTGGAGCCGAAAGAGAGGATCGGAAGTAGACCGTACCGTCTGATCTGCTTGCTCTGCTTAGTTACGTCCGCCCTCATCGTGATAGTGGCCGGACTCTCGATCCATGGTGAGTGGAACGGTCTCCGGGTGGAGTCAGACCATATATAAAGAGAGTGGAATTAATTGTTCTTGTAAAACACCACAGCGACACCGACACGCCCCTTACCAGAACACCAATTGAAGCCCATTACCATTACACGGCCACAGCCCTAACCGTGATGACGACACGATATTTACCGCAACAGAATTTAGACTTATTCCGACACCAACACGCCATTCACCCTGACATCAATAATGCTGTTACCGTAGCAGGGTGACGGCCTTCAACGAGACACAGATACACACCTGACACAACATGGACACGAACATCGCCGTGACACCGACACGGCGCTCACACTGACGGCAACATACCCCTCACTATAACATCGACATGCCCCTGACCGCGTTATTGAAAAACTCCTCAAAGTAACACTAAAACACAGTGACAGGCCCTGCACCGTGACACTGAGGAACCGTACTCCGTGACAACTTCACGCTCCTCAAAGCGCTCCGCCCTGCCCCGTATCGTGATAAAGACTCAGAAATTACTATAGCACCCCTTACCGAGAGATTATTGTCCCTCACCATAACGCCGATGCACCTCTCACTGAGGCGATTCCTCACACCTCACGCCCACACAGGCGAAGCTGTCATCGTGATACCGACACCTTAATTCACAATAACACCAACATATTACTCTCCTTGACATCGACATATACCTCAACGTGCGATACTCACCCACACTGCCCACGTCACGGTGAGACAGACACAGACCTCTCAATGAGACCAGCACCCACACATTACACAGGTACTCCACCCACCGTGACACTGCTAGACCCCTCACGCTGATATTTCCCTCGCCGTGACGTCGAGATACTCTTCATTGTGACCTGGACCACCTCTCGCCGGGGCACAGAATCTCCTATCACACTGACACCGACACGTCCCTCACAGCAACTCGAAATTGTTCCGCGCTGAGACAGGGAATCGACCATCACCACACTACTGAAACAAACCGTATTGTAACAACAAAACCTTCACTACGTCTTTGATATACTCCTCAGCGTGACACCAAAGGCAGCCTCAAGGTGGCGCCGACGCCTCTCACTGTGCCATCAGCTCATACTTCACTCTGACACTCTTCACCGTGACACTGACACAACACTCTCTGTGACGCGTAGTGAGTAGCGTGACGCTGACTCACGTGTCACTGTAAACGCTAAACATCCTTCACCATCTCTCTCAGTGTCACAGATTCGTCAGTCTAAGGTCACTTCTGATCGAAAATACCATGAGTTAAACTCAACCCTTCAATCCCAGCTTTCTGAGCTCAACTCCAATCTGTCCGAACTTAAACGAATGCACAGAGATCTCCGTCACCAGTTCACTGACATCGAAAGGAAGTACAGATCTGTCAATGAAAACAAGGCTCAAATCTGTGAATTGTTGACCAGCAGAAGAGGTGAGGCATCATCCCCTTCTTTCACGCGCTCCTCAGCTTTGGGCAGGCATGAAGAGAGGAAACGTCACTCTGTACTTGACATCGGGAATGTGTGAAGAGACGATGATTCACTTTGTGTTTGACCCGGTGAGTGTGTGATGGGGCTGCGTGGAGGGAGATTCACTCTATCGCTGAATCCAGGAGAGTGTGATGGGAAGCTGTGGAGGTGGATTCGCCACTTGTCTGACCACACTATTGAGAGAAGTAACATTAAAATTTCACCCTATTTCTCACTCCGGGAATGTCCGATGGAACAATTTGGATCGAGCTTCACTCAGTGTCTGACAGCGGGATTGTGTGTTGGGACAGGGCACAGATAGATTTATCCCATGTTTGACCTCTGAACTGTGTTATGGCACCGTGGAGAGAGAGAATTTGACCTTGATTCTGGGAGCTTCTGACGGGCCGGTACAGCGGGGGGTTCACTCTATGTCTGAGTGCGCGATGGTCCCCATGGAGAAAGTGATTCACGTTGTGACTTACCACGGGGGTGTGTGAGGGGCGGTGTGAAGAGAACTTCTCTCCATTTCTGATGCCTGAAGTGTGTGATGGGTCCGTGGAGAGAGAGATTCAACCTGAGTCTGGCAACGTTACTGTCGTTGTCTCATCCCGTGTGTGGAACGCCGTGTTTGACATAGTGTGCGTGAAATGAGAAGCTATGGCGGGAAAGGGGTGGGTGAGTGCGTTTGGTGGCGGGTGGGAGGTCATGTGTTTGTCTGATACCAGAAACAGAGACGCGTGTCTGGATGGAGTATCTGAAACCTGGGGTGTGTGATAGGACGGTGGGGATGGAGCTTCACACGTTTTCTGACCCGTGCGTTGTTGGTTATCATGGGCGGGTGTAATGGGTTAGTGTGCAGTGAGCTTCACTCCCATGTCTGACCCAAAGAGTATGTAATGGTGTGGTGGAGAGAAAGTTTCAGTCTGAGATTGACCCATTCTTGTGTGATGGGACAGTGTGGAAGGAGCACTCTTCTGTGTCTGACCCCAGGAGAGTATAATGAAACTGTCAGGCAAGAGCTTAATGCTTTGAATGTCCTCGAGAATGTGTGACGGGACATTGCGGATGGAACCAGTATTTGGGTATCACCCGTCAGGAAGTGCGTGATTGAATGGACTGCGGGGACCTTCACTCTGCAACTGACTCTGGGTGCCTGTGATGAGACGGTGCAGAGGTAGTTTCATTACGTGTCTGATCTTGGGAGTGTGTGATGGGACGGTATTGAGGGAGATTCACTCTGTGTCTGAACCCGGGAGTGTGTGATGGGACGGTATTGAGGGAGATTCACTCTGTGTCTGACCCAGCGAGTGTGTGATGGGACGGTCTGGAGGGAGATTCACTCTGTGTCTGATATCGGGAAAGTGTGATGGGACGGTGTGGAGGGAGATTGTGTCTGACACCGGGAATGTGTACCGGGACGGTGTGGAGGGAGGTACACGTCTGACAACGGGAGTATGTGATTGGAGGGTCTGGAGGGAGATTCAGTCTGTGTCTGACCCGGGACTGCGTGACGGGACGGCGTGGAGGAAAATTCACTCTCTGTCTGAACCAGTGAGCGTGTGATGGGACGGTGTGGAGGGAGATTCACTCTGTGTCTGATCCCGGGAGAATGCGATGGGGCGCGGTGGAGGAAGATTAACTCTGTGTATGACCCCGGGAGTGTGTGATGGGACGGTGTGGAGGGAGATTCACTCTGTGTCTGATCCCGGGAGAATGCGATGGGGCGCGGTGGAGGAAGATTAACTCTGTGTATGACCCCGGGAGTGTGTGATGGGACGGTGTGGAGGGAGATTCACTCTCTCTGTCCGCGAGAACGTGTGATTTGACAGTGAGCAGCGTGCAGTCTGAAACCTTGTGTGCGTGTTCTGGCGCAGTGGAGAGAGAGAGAGAGAGAGAGAGAGAGAGAGTATGACCCCGGGACTATGCGATGGGAGAGTGTGGAGGGAACTTCACTCTGGATCCTATCCAGAGGCTGTGTGATAAGGCAGAGTGGAATAAACTTCAACCGCTGTTTGATCACAGGGTCTGTGATGGGACGGTGTGAATGGATCATCGCACTGTTTCTGACACACCGTTTGCGTGATGGGATGCTGTGCAGCAAGCATCACTTTGTGTCTGCGTTTATCAGGGGAGGGGCTGGAGGTAGCCTCAATCTATGCCTGCCTGTCGAGTCTATGATGGGACGCTGTGGAGGGAAATTCATTCTATGTCTCTCCCCAGACGTGTGCTATGGGACAGTGTTGTACGAGATACACTCTGTCTCTTGAATCCGGGAGTGTATGATGGGTGGTTTGGAGGGAGATTCATTGTGCCCGATCGTTGTTGTTGTGTGATCGAACGGTGTGTGGGGAGATTCACTCTGTTCCAGACCTCAGGTGTGCCGAGACATTCACTCTGTGCGTCACTATGGATGTGTGTGATGGGAAAATGAGAGGGGAGTTTCACTCTGTGTCTCACTGTTCATTTTTCCTGATTTCCAGAGCAAACGTGTTCCAAGAACTGGATGAAAAATAGAGACCGGTGTTATTACGTATCCACGTTTGAAACGTCTTCCCACAAAGCGATGCATGAATGTTCAAGCCGTGATTCAAGGCTGCTGGAAATCAATTCAAGGGCTGAAGCGGTATGTGTCACAGCACGGGAATATCCCACAGTAACACAGGAATCATCACACACTCCCGTGGTCAGATACAGAGTGAATGTCCCTCCCTTCTGTCCCATCACACACTCCCGGGGTCAGACACAGAGGGCATCTCCCTCCACGCCGTCCCATCACACACTCCCGGGGTCAGACGCAGAGTGAATCTCCCTCCACACCGTCCCATCACACACTCCCGGTGTAAGACACAAAGTGAATCTCCCTCCTCACCGTCCTATCACGCACTCCCGGGGTCAGACACAGAGTGAAACTCCCTCCACACACTCCCATCACACACTCCCGTGGTCAGACACAGAATAAATCTGCCTCCACACCGTCCATCACACACTCCCGGGGTCAGACAGAGGGCATCTCCCTCCACACCGTCCCATCACACACTCCCGGTGTCAGGCACAAAGTGAATCTCCCACCTCACCGTCCTATCACGCACTCCGGGGGTCAGACACAGAGTGAAGCTCCCTCCACACCCTCCCATCACACACTCCCGGGGTCAGACACAGAGTGAATCTCTCTCCATACCGTCCCATCACTCACTCCCGGGGTCAGACATAGAGTGAAGCTCGCTTCGCACTGTCCCATCACACAATCCGGGGGTCAGACACAGAATGAAGTTCCCTCCCTCTCTCTCGACCATCTCATCCCACAATCCCTGGTTCAGGCATTGACACAGGGTCCTTCTTAACATTAATTGTAGAAGTTTACGTTCGCAGAATGTTGTTTTCAACGCTGCCGTACTTCTCAATGGATCATACTGGATTGGAAGATGCGAAGACGGGTAAGATTTGGATTCTTACGGAATTCTGGCTTAGGACTGGGTCAGGGGCATTAGATTGGAGAACCACTGGGCCGTGGAAAGTGAGGGGGTCACGACTGTAGACTAGATTCTGACACATTGTTGTTGGGGAGAGCGTGGAGAAGTGGCATCTGTTTTAGGAGAGATATGGGAGGATTAGTTTGGAGATTGACACGGGGCTGTGTGGAAAGGGCGATGCAGTGGAATTCGTTTGATGACGGTCTCCGGGGTCCTCCTGGTGATGTTTTGACCCTGTTGAAATTGCTTAACCTTCCTTGACAGGGAAGAAGCTGTTAGTCTTATGATCACTGGAACGTCTGTCTGCGGTAACTGCGACTCGTACGAATGGAGATTCCCTTGCAACGGTCAACACCTTTTCGTCTGCGAAAAGTCTGCACATTTGTGCACGGATATTCCTGAAAAGATCCAGGATCTCTGTCAACAGTCCCTAGGGCCAACTTGAATCACATTACAATCCGTTTTGCTCACTCGTCTATCTTCCTCACTCTTATCCACTTCATCCTCATATTCCCGCTTCAGACACTCTGTCCCTTACCCAACCATTCTCCTCCACTGTATTCATTCTCTTCCCCCCACATTCACCTACATTCCCCTTTCACTATCAATCTCCTTCCTTCGCGCCACCTCTCCCACTCTTCCCTCCCCCGCACTGTTCTCCACACCTCCTTCTCTTTTATCTCTGTCCCTCCTCTCCAGCCAATCTTACCTCACTCCTCTGCACTCTGGTCCACTGATTACCCATCCTGGGATACACGATTGTGCGCATTCACTCTATTTATGCCCTTCGGGGTGTTATACACCTCTATAATGGTGCACGTGCTCCCCAAAGAATAAACTCCTCACGCCAGACCGGTCTCCACAAGTCAGCCACTCGAATCCCAGCAACATCCTCGTAAATCTCCCTCTGCACTCTTTCCAGCTCATCTTTCCTACAGCAGGGCGACCAGAACGAACACAGTACTAAGTGTGGGTTCACCGATGTCTTGTACAACTGCAATCTGACCCCCCGACTCCTGTGCTCAGTGAAGACCAGCGTGCCACGTGTCCTGTCCATCTGTATCGCGTGTTTGCAACTGGAATCACCATCTGATTTATTGTCTGTGACTTATACCACCCGAGAGTTGATCATTTCCATGATCAGTACTGCGTAAAGATGTAAATTTAATGTAAGTTCCAACAATTAGTAAATACAACAAATAAGGGATATCTAGGGTGCTGATGGATTCAGGAAGCGTTTACTAATCTGATGGTGGATGGAAAGTAACTTGTTTCACATTGTTGAGTACGGGTCGTCAGACTCCTGTACATCCTCCACGATGGTACAAATGATAGCAGGGCATTTCCCGGGTGGTGAGTGTCCTTAGTAATGGATGCGGTCCCTTTTGAACATGTCCTCGTTAGTGGGGAGGATTTTGCCTGTGATGGATTTCGCTGAGTCTAGAAACCTCTGCAGCCTCTGGCGACCCTGTGCGTTGCAGCCTCCACACCAGGCGGCGATGCGACAAACCAGAATGCTCTCCGCTGTAAATCCGGAGAACCCGCGAGTTTTAAATGACAGGCCACATTTCCTCAAACTCCTGCCGTTGTAATTCCTTCTGTAAAGAGAGAAATATGGACGGTGGTGAAGGTACGTGCAGAGTCAGGTCTAGAATACACTCAGACTGTCATAAGGTGGGGGTTGAGAGCGGACCCAAATACAAGACACAGACACTGAAGTTCCCGGGACAGGGGCAGGTGTATCAAGAAAGCAAGGGAAGTGGGGAAGAAACGACGCTGGACAAGACAAAGGACATGGACAAGACTAGGAGACAGGACATGGGCTGGGTCTAGAGTAGTAATGTGGGACCTGGAAGAGTAACTAGTAACTGGGAACTCGGACAAGCACCGGAGCCAAACACTTGACAGGAACCCGTAAACTGTGTCTTGTCTAGGGCTCGGACTCCGGATCCAGGTCAGGACTGGACGTGGCAAGGCAAAAGGACTGGACGTGGGGACAGGACACGGGGCTCCAGGACCGGATGAGGAACTTTTTCAGACTTGAAGGGAGAAAAGGAAAGCAGAGACTAGGTCGAGAGAGAGCAAAGCAGAAGCGGGGAGAGGTGTAGCAAGACAAGCACTGGAACCTACTTGGATCCTTGAACTTGAGCACAGGAGCACTGAACACAGAGCCGGGACGCCTCCTTGGGAACAGGACATAGGGCCGGGACTCATACACGGAATCAGGACCCCTTCTTTGGGACACGACACAGGACCGGGACATACAAGGAACGCAGGGATAGGACCCCTACTTGGGAACAGGACGTAGGGCCGGGACTCATACACGGACAAGATGATGAAGAGCATTGGTCATGTATATGGCCTGAGGCCTTTTCTCAGGGATGAAATGGCTAACATTAGGGGGCACAGTTTTAAGATGTTTGAAAGTAGGTACAGAAGAGATGTCATGTGTAAGTTTTTTTTTAGGCAGGGAGTGGTGAGTGGCATTTATACCGTTATCGCCTTGTTTTAATTTTCCATTCTCCTTCACATAAATGGTAACATTGCATTTGCCTTCTTTACCACAAATCAAAACTGGAAATAAACATTCTGGGAGCCTGACACGACGACTCCTAACTCCCTCTGCACCCAAGAGATTTGAAATATAATCCCTTCTGATAACTGTCCGCGCTGTTGCTCTTTTAACCAAAATGCATTACCATACGTTTCGCAACGTTACATTTCATCTGCCCTTTTTGTCCAATCGTCCAATTTACCTGCATCCTGCTGTAATCGCATTAGTTCCTTAACTCGAGATACCCATCCACCTACCTTAGCAGCATCTACACACTTTGCCACGGAGTCATTAGTTCCATATTCCATATCATTGACAAACAAGATGAAAGTGACAATCCCTATTCTGACCACTGTGGAACCCCACTAGACACTGGCAGCCAACCAGAAAAGAAACCATTTTGTTCCCACTCTCTGCCTCCTATCGGTCAGCCATTCCGCGAGCAATGCCAGAATCTCTCCAGCAACGCCATCGAATTTTCTCTTGTTCAGTAACCTCATGTGTGGCGCCTTGTTAAATGCCATCTGAAAATACAAGAAAGTGACATCAACCGCCTCTTCAGTGTCCACTCGGTTTGTTACTCCCTCTGAGAACTCTAACAGTCTTGTAGGGCAGGATTCACACTCACAGACACTCACAATGACATCCACTGTCTCTCCTGTGTCCACTTGGTTTGTTACTTCCTCTGAGAACTCTAACAGGCTTGTCCGGGAAGATTCGCAGTCACAGATACTCACAGTGACATCCATTGACTCTCCAGTATCCACTCGGTTTGTTCCTTCCTCTAGTTATTCCAGTAGATTTGTCCGGCAAGATTTCCCTCAGCAAAAACCATGCTGACTTTGACTTATTTTATCATTCCTCTCCAGGGACCCCGAAAGTTCTCCCTTAAAAATAGACTCCGACACTTTCTCAACAACTGAGGATGGGCTGACTGGCCAATCATTTCAGTACTTTAGCCTGCCTTCCTTCTCAAAGAGTGGAGTGACATTTGAAATCTTCCAGCCCTCCGGGAATTAGGTAACTTTGAAGATTGTAACCAATGCATCCGTTTTCCTTTGGTAACTTCTCTCTGGACACAGAGATGTGGGTTGTCTGTTCCAGGAGACTTATCCACGCAGTATCTTTGAAATTTCTTGCACATTGCCCTCTGTAATCGCAAAGACACTCACTCCTACTCCCTGAAACGTATTGGTCTCTGGCACACTACTAGTTTCCTCCACTGTGAAGACATATGCAAAGTATAAATTAAGTTCATCTACCATTTTTCTCACCCATTAATACCTCACCATTACTTTGCTGTGACTCAAGATTAACTCTGAGCTTACTATTAGCCATAGTAGAACTGAAAAACAAATAGTATCCTGGTTTATATGATTGGGTACTTTGCCATTATATTACGTTTTTATTTCAATTTTATAGAATTTTACTTGCCTTTTGTTGGATTTTAAAAGATTTCAAATCATCCATCTTCCCACTCACTTTGCCACCTGAGATTACCTTCCCATGGCTTAACTACAGTCCTTAACTTTCTTTGTCAGCCACGGTTGCCCACATCAGCCACTTAAAAGCTTCCTCTTCTGTGGGACATCTCTATCCAGCACATTATTTACAATTACAAGGAAATTCTGCCTTCTGTGCACTGCCTGCATCACAGCCGTTATCCCCATCCCTTTGTGATACTGATATATGTGACTTATGCTTCTCGCTCAGAAAATTCAGAACGATTTTAATCACACCTCTTCAGTGAACAGACTTCTGGCTTTTGTCCATATCACTTACGAATGCTGAGTTTTCGTTGTGAGAAAAACCGGACCTTGACATGTTGGAAGCAACTCACCATCCAAGAGTCGCATTCTGGCACAGCGAACCTCCTGTCTGTTCCACTAACGAACGAATCCCCGATCACTACAGCTTGTCTCTTTTTTCCCACCCCTTCTGAGTCAAGAGGCAGACTTACTGCCGAACAGCAAACCACTGGGACATCGCTCTCTCTGGCCGTCCCGACCACGATCTCTCCAGTCACTGTTCTGCCACTCTGGCTCCAATCCCTCTGGAACTGGTTGGCACCCATGAGTGTGAAATGTATAAACTTTCTGGTTATTAACTGACTAGCACGTGACTTGGGTTTCATCACTACCTTGAAGGTCCTGCCCTTTAATCTAACTCCCTGTACCCCCTCGTTTCTTGTCCCACCCATGCCATGTGTAGTCAAATGGATCACGATCTGACATGCTCCCCACTGGGCGTTGGACCATCTGAACAATTGCAATACCTTCGTCAGGATGTGGTTTAATGACAACAGCTCAGAGTTCAGCGCAAACATTTCCTCAGTTCTTATCAACGAGCTCCAGATCCGGGACAGAGCATCTCCCTCTGCAACAGGATGTTTGACTTCCTCATGGGGAACCACAGTCATTGTAGATCGGTCACAATATTTTCGATCAACAAACAGTGTTGAAGTCACAGTGAAGCTGCATAGGGGATTTTATAACCAAACACATACAGTGGAGGAGATTTACTAACCAAATAACATGCAACAATTACAGCACGGAAATAAGCCATCGCGGCCATTCTAGTCCGAACCGAACGCTGACTCTCACCTAGTTGCACCTACCTGCACTCAGCCCATAACCCTCCATTCCATTCCAGACCATATACCCATCCATTTGTTTAATGACTAAATCTAATCTGCCTCTACCCTTTCTACTGGAAGCTCGTTCCATACAGCTACCACACTCTGAGTAAAGAAGTTCCCCCCTCTTTACCGTAAACGTTTGCCCCCTTCCTCTCATCTCATGTCCTCTTGTTTGAATATCTCCTACTCTCAATGGAAAAAGCCTATCCACGTCCTCTATCTATACCCCTCATAACGCTAAATACCTCTATCATGTCCTCCCCCACCCCTTCAACCTTCTACGCTCCAGAGAATAAAAACATAACTTGCTCAACATTTCTCTGTAACATACATGCTGAAACCCAGGTAACATTCTAGTGACCAGAACTGTACACAATACTACAAATTTGGCCTCATCAAAGCCTTGTACAATTTTAACATTACATCCAAACTCCTATACTCAATACTCTGATATATAAAGGCCAACATACCAAAAGATTTCTTCACCACCCTCTCCACTTGCGATTCCACCTTCAGGGAACTGTACACAATTATTCCTAGATAGCTCTGTTCTACTGCATTCCCCAATGCCCCACCATTCACCATGTATGACTTATTTTGATTAGTCCTACTAAAAAGTAGCACCTCACCCTTATGAACATTAAACTCCATTTGCCATCTTGCAGATCACTCTTCTAACTTGCCTAAGTCTTTCTGCAAGATTGGAAAACCGATTTCATTATACACTGCGCCTCCTATCTTAATATCTTTTGCATATTTACTAATCCAATTTACCATCCCATCATCCAGATCATTAATGTATATGACAAACAACATTGGACCAAGTACAGATCCCTGAGGTATACCACTAGACGCCGGCCTCCAACCTGACAAACAGTTATCCAAAATTACACTCTGGCATCTCCCATCCAGCCATTATTGAATCCATTTACTACTTCTACATTAATACCTAACGATTGAACCTTCCTAAATTAGCTTCCGTGTGGAACCTTGTCAGAGGCCTTAATGAAGTCAATATAGACAACATCCACTGCTTAACCCACGTCAACGTTCCTTGCAAGCTCTTCAAAACAATTCAATAGTTTTTGTCAAACATGACGTTTCGCGCACAGATCCATTTTGACTGTTCCTAATCAGACGCTGTCCATTCAGATCATTATATATGCCATCAAAAAGGATACTTTCCACTGATTTACCCACCACTGACGACAAACCTACAGGCCGATAATTGCTAGGTTTACTCTTGGAACCCTTATTAAACAATGGAACCAGATGAGCAATTCGCTAATCCGACACCATCCCCATTTCTAATGATATTTGAAATATTCCTGTCAGAGCCCCTGCAGAGTCACCGGCAGTAAAACTAAATAAGTCTCCGTTCATTCCCACTCTTTGCCTCTTCCCACGGAAACACCACTTCATCCATTATACTCCGCACATTAATGCCTTCAGTCCTGCATTCATCCTTTTCGATGGTGTCCACAATTTACCATGCATCTCAGAAGATTGACTGCGATGTCTCCCCCTCAACAGCCTCTCCTTAGTACAAATTGCCTCGGTTTGTAAAACCACTTACCTCATCCTCAGCACTATTTTCAGCCAATGCCGATCCTTCTGCATTGAAATGTGTGCAGCCCAGTATAATATTTGCACTGATATCCACCATCTGATTACCACCTGTGTGTGAGTTCCTATCACCATCCGTCTCCACAGCCTCTCCAACCTCTCCAATAACTGTTTTGGCACTCTGGTCCCATCCCTCTGGAACTATTTGACACCCATGAGTGTAAACTGTATAATCGCACGGGCTCTGGCCCGGAGAGCACGGTGCTCGGGTCTCAATACTGAGTTCACTACCCTGGAGATCCTGCCCTTTAACCCTTATCCCTCTAGTCAATCATCCTAGCCATGCCATTGTTAGCCAAGTGGAACACGATCTGACTTGCTTTCCATTGGACCTTGGACAATCTGAACAACTGCCATACCCACATCGGGCTGCTGTTTATTGACAACAGCTCAGAGTTCAGCACAATCATTTCCTCAGTTCTTATCAACAAGCTCCACATCCGGGGCAGTGTACCTCCCTCTGCAACAGAATGTTTGACTTCCCATTGGGAAACCACAGTGTAGCTCGGTCACAACATTTCCGATCAACAAACAGCGCAATAGAGGCACATCGGCCCACAAAGCATTGTCGAAAATGCTCTTATCGTGGAATTCACCAATGATAACCCATAACACTATATTTTCGAGGCTCCATCCCCTTTCCAGGAGTCTCTTAAGAAACCCTGTCGTATCCGGCACAGCCACTAGCGCCGGCAGCCAAATCCACGCACTCTGCGTAAACAAAGAAAAAAAAACAGTGACAACTGTAACTGCTTCCAGGCACATTAAAACAGTGCCCTCTCGTGCGAGCTATAGTTTCTTGTGCCCTGCACCCTGCGTGTAACTACCTCTCTGTACGTTCAATCTATCACCCGGAAAGCCTCTCGAATTATTTGAAAATTCCCTGGATGTTAGCATCTGTGCACAGTCAACACGTTGACCCCGCTGACCTTGTCTCTGTCCACAAGAGGTCTGTAGTGGCTTGACTGTCCTGCTACCCAGTGGCCTCGGTCCGTCTGGAGAATTGGAATATCTCCATCAGGCTGCGGTTGATCGGCAACAGCTCAGCGTTCAGCACAATCATTTCCTCAGTTATAATCAACAAGCTCCAAATCCTGGGTCAGTGTATCTCCCTGTGCAACCGAATGTTTGACTTCTTCATCGGGAAACCACAGTCAGGGCAGATCGGCCGTAACATTTGCCATCCACAGGTAGGGTTCAAGTAGTAGAGGGGCTACAAAAGGGCTGAGACAGATTGTGGAAATGGGCAAATAAATGGCTGATGAAATACAGTGCCGGGAATTGTATGGTCTTGCAATTCAGGTGAATAAATAAACGTGCGGACTATTTTCGAAATGGAGAGAAAAGCGAACAATCTGAACAAAGCAGACAAGTGAAAAAGGATTTGGGAGTGCTTGTGTAGGATTTCCTCAAGGATAATTTATTGGTGGAGTCGTTGGTGAGGAAGGCAAATACAACGGTCGCATTGCTTTCCAGAGGACTGAAATATAAAGAGAATCATTTAATTTTAAGTCGTTATTCGGTAGCCTAATCTGGGGTATTATGAGCAGATTTCGTTCCCTTATGTAGGGAAGGATGTGTGGACGTTGTGAAGGGTGAAATGGAGTTTCTCGAAAATGATTCCTGGATCGAGGAGCGTTGAATGAATCTGGGCCTGTCCTCTCTGGGATTCTGATGAATGAGTGATGACGTCATTGAAGCCTATCAAATGTTGAAAGTCCTCGATAGAGTGATTTGAAAGAGAGACTAAGGCCTGCGGGGAAAGCCGCAGCATGCAGCGATGAGAATTTAGAGCGTATGTTCGGAGGAATTTCCTGCAGAAAGGCGGAGATTTGAGGAATTCCTTGCAGCTTGCGGCGGTGGAAACAAAATGATTGTGTATGTGCAGCACATCGGTAGATCCAGATAAATGTTTCTGCTGAGGAAATTAAGCAGCTACGGATTTTTTTTTGTTTGTTTTTTTTTAAGCTAAACCAAAAAAAAGGTGGTATTTTCCTGCTTACAGCCTCAGCCACGTGATATTGGCTTATGGTACAGAAGATTAGAGAGTTCAACGCGTGGCTCAAGGTTTGGTGTCAGAGAAGTTGCTTTGATCTAATGGGAAATTGGCACCAGTATTGGGGAAAGAGGGAGCTGTTCCAAAGGGACGGGCTACACCTGATCCGGGATGGATCCTTGAGAGTCACATTAAGAGGGGATGTGTTCAATAGATTGGCGGAGTATGGATACAGTAAAAGTAAGAAGTGTGGATAAAGATGAAGTAAAATCAAGAAATAAAAAAGAGGAAAGTAAGAGTGGAGTGAAGTGAAGCGAAGAAACGTCAAGTGTAAAGAGAGAAAGATGACATGATTTTAAAAACAATGTCAAGGCAGTTTATCTGAATGACCCTAGTTTTCCAGATAAAGGCAATGAACTTGTGGCAGAAGTCAGTTTAAAACGGAATGTTTTAGTAGCCATTATAGAGACTTTGTTCCAGGGTGGAGAGCATTGGGAAGTAAATATCCAAGGATATCAAGTAACATGTAAAAGTTAAGCAGAAAGTTCAAGGAGTTGGGTTAGCGCTCTTAATTAAGGATGCGATAGAGCGATAGTGAGAGACAATATACTGTAAGATCTAAGGAGCAGAATGTTGAATCCATCTCGGTGGAGATAACACATTCATTCAAACACGAAGAGGATGTCATGCTTCCGACTGAATAGAGGCAGGCATCCCTGCTTCGGCATTCCCATACCCCGGAGAGTGATTAGCTGTCACGTTCTATTTAAGGCTCAGACTGACAATTATTACCTGCCAGCATTGCTTCATGGAATGTCTGTCGGTGAAGGCCTTGAGCCGAGCACTCAGTGCAAAACCGTAGGAGATCCAAATCCTTTACTGTTGTTTGTGATTTTGTCTTTCGATTTCTTCACTGTCATCTTGTTTATTTCGAATCTGAGTCGAACTGTATTTCAGACCATAGTCTGCACTTGCCTTCACTACCCTCCATATCTCTCTCGGTGCAGAAGGGATTGCAGCGTTTGGAGTTCGAGAGATTTGGTCTCTCATTAAAGAGACGCAGATTTCGCAGGAAGTACGACAAGGAGCGCTCTGGCTTGTCGCATCGCCGCCTGGAGTGGAGGCTGCAGCGCAGAGGGTCGCCAGAGTCTGCAGAGGGTTCTAGACTCAGCCAACCCCATCACGGACACAAACCTCCCCTCCATCGAGGACATGTTCAAGAAGGGATACCCGGGAAGACCACATCCATCAGCGAGGAACCCCTCCCGCCGTGAAATGCCCTGTGCTCATCGGTACCATCGGGGATGGGGTACAGGAGCCAGTAAACTCAACAATTTACAGGCAGTTGCTTCCCATGCGCCATCAGATAGCGAACGCTCCCTGAAAACTTAAAAACTCCCTTGGTATTCACATTTTTTGCATTATTTATTAATTATCCCAATTTACGTTAATTTTATAATTTGCAGCGTGCTGAGGTCACGCTGAACTTGTATACGACGTTCGTGAGGCCGCGCTTTATAAGGCAATGTTCAGTTCTTGTCGCACTCCTGCAGGAAAGATGCCGCTGAGCTGGAAAGAGCGTAAAGGAGCGTGGGTAGGAATCCAGGAGAGGGACAGATAGGGTGAATGTGCACAGTCTTTTCCCCTGGATCAGGAAATGGAGAGCCAGAGTGCACATAATTGAGGTAAATGTGTGTGGAGAAAACGGAGAAAGGGGAGGCAGAGAATAGGGCCCTAGGGGGAGAGGAGGGGTGGAAAGGGAATGAACTGGAGAGGAGTGGAAAAAGGAAAAGGAGTAGCAAGGGGGAGCAAATGGGGGGAGCAGGGCAGAGAGAGGTGGTGTGCACCAGATGGGGAGAGGTAGAGCAGTGAGGGAGAATGGGGATATGAGTAGAGGAGGAGACTAGGGTAGGAAGGAAGGGATGAGAGGGTGGGTGGGCTTGAAAGGATAGGGGACTGAGGGTGAGGTAGATTGAATGGGGAGAAGTGGGATGAAGTCACTTGACTGAAGTCGGCCCGACAGGCTGTTGACAGAGAGCTTGGATCTCTTCAGGAATATCCGGGTATAAATATGCCGATTTCTCGCAGATGAATCTGTGTTTCCTTTTGCAATTGTAAATGTAACTGTATGAGTCACACTTACTGCAGTTGGGCGATCCATAGAACATCGCGTACAGAACATAAGAGGCCACATTCCTATGAAATGGGTTGAGACAATTTCAAAAGAGACAAAATAGATCCAGCAGGCAACTGGAGATCGTCGCCAAACTAATCCCAGTAATCTACGCTGTCACCACAGACCCCTGTCAGCCGCTGAAAAAAATCCCATGATACCGCGCTCTCTTCACAGCCCCGCATCCATGGCAGTACGAATCCCACTACTGCGCTCTCCACTGCAATCCCGAGTCAGTTCCCCCACTCTCTTCCAGCAGCCATGTATCAGTCCACAAGCTAATCCCACTGTCCCACTCTTCTGACCGCCCTGTATCAGACTCCAAAACAATCGCACTGCCCCACTCTCTCCCCATGGCCCTCTGTCAGACTCCAAACTTATCTTACTGGGTCACAGCTTCGTATTGGTCTGAAAACTAATCCCACTAACCGACTCTCTCCCCACGGCCTCGTGTCCCTCCCACACCACCGACCTGTAACAGTCCAAAACTCACCCGTCACCACATTTTCCAATCCAGTAAGTTCCGGATTCTTCTCCGACAGAGATGGAAACAAATTCCTATGAAATTAAATTCATTCGATTAATTTGCATTCAACGCCCTGGGAAATGTTTCACTGCTAATGCAATGGTTTCTCTGTAGCTGCAGTGTGTTTGTGTTATGACGAGAGATAACGGGGGCTTTGGTATGCATGCCGTCCCCTGATGGGAGGGGTTTTCTATCCTGTGAACCCGAGAGCAAGGGACTCGCGGGCTTTTGCTCGGCAGAAGATGGAGAGAGAAGATGCCAGAACGGGGTAACCGTAGACTGCAGTCCTGAGCGGACTTGAAATGGGGTCGGGAGCTGACCACGCCAGCGGGAAATCGATGGAGAACGGACGGACGGGAAAACAGTCAGCTCCAAGGAGCGGAATAGACTGTTCCGTTAAAATGGGCCCTTTTTCAAAATTGTTTTCTGTACTGACCCTGGAGTCAAATGAAGAATCATAAAGCCCAATCGTTTAATTGCAACTGGTGATCTGTTCGTTATTTCGTGGGATTGATTTGTAACCGGGCAACACATCACACAAACGAGATTTCTCAGTTTGACCGGGCCGGAGGCATTATCGACGCACACCCCTGCCCAACCCCCAGAGAAACGCACGCTGGTCGAACCAGAGGGTAACATTCAGGCTCTCTCCATACCTCATCACGGGAAAATGTGAAGAGATGGGGTCACCCGGTGATGCTTCCAGGAACGTGCGATGGGACGTTGCAGACTAAGTTTACATTCTTACAGGCTGCATCACTCTCAGGTATGGAGAGGCTACACTCAAAGTTTTAGGAACAGCTTCTTCCCCTCAGCCAGCCGATTCCTTAATGGACTTTGAAGCTTTGAACACTACTTCACTTTTTATAAAGTACACCGTTTTTGTTTTATTTTTACATTTTAAATAATCTATTCAATATCAGTGGATGATTTACTTCTTTATTTTTTATTATGTTTTTTTTAAATTTTAATTGTTATTTTGTCTTCTTCTGTTATATCATGTATTGCATTGAACTGCTGCTGCTGAAGTAACACATTTCACATCACATGCAGGTGATAATAAACGTGATTCTGATTCTGCTTCTGGTGGGAGTTTCACTGTGTGTCTGACCCCGGGAGTGTGTGATGGGACGGTGTGGGGGGAGATTCACTCTGTGTCTGACCCCGGGAGTGTGAGATGGGACGGTGTGGAGGGAGATTCACTCTGCGTCTGACCACGGGAGGGTGGGATGGGACGGTGTGGGGGGAGATTCACTCTGCGTCTGACCACGGGAGGGTGTGATGGGACGGTGTGGGGGGAGATTCACTCTGTGTCTGTCCCCGGGAGTGTGTGATGGGACAGTGTGGAGGGAGATTCACTCTGTGTCTGACCCCGGTGTGGACCGATTCAATCTATGTTAGTCCCCGGGAGTCACATACCTCTTCCTCGTTTGAATTTATTTCCAGGAGCCTTGCATCAAAGTTTGAACAATGTTCCCTCGCTCCATCATAAGGTTTCTCCAAGGATGATATGAAATAACACCGATCTCCGTTTCCGATCCAGTTCTGAGGACACGTGAGCTCTCCTAATCAGGAAAAAAAAAGAATACAGTGAATATCCCGCCATATCAGCCACTGCAACAATTTGTATCAGGAAAAAGTCAAACTCCCACCACAAAGTCTCTTCCTGGATTCAGACAGCAGGTGTCGCTGCTGTCGCACTGTTCTGTGACACACAGCTGCAGCCAGGGACAGAGTGAACCTCCCTCCGCACCGTCCCATCACATATCCCGACATCAGATACGCAATGCAAATACCTCGGCACCGTCCCGTTACAAGATCCAGAAGTCAGTTATGGAGTGAAGGTCCCTGCAGACCATTCAATCATAAACTTCCTGATTGGGCCGACAAAATGTTGCTTTCCATTCACAACGTCACGTTAGACACACTTGGGGGTTGACAAAGAAACAAGCTGTTGTCTCACGGTCCCATTATACCCTCCCGTGGTCAGGCAAAGCATGGTTTTCCTTCTACCCGGTGAGATCACACACCACAGGGGACAGCAAAGGAGAAGCTCTTTCCGCGCCATCCAACCTGTTCTTCACTTTTACACCTGACTCCCAAAAGTCTCCTTCTTCACATCCACGTCATTGGTCCCTGCACGACATTTGGCTGCTCACCCTCCCTCGTGAGAATACTGAGAACTTGACCCGAGATATCGCGCAGTCTGACACCAGCGAGGCAACAGACCATTCGAGATTCTCGAACTCTCCTACGGAAACCCTTATCTACCCCCAATAAGTGTTGAATCCCCTATCACTACTCCTCTCCTCCTTTCCCTACTTCCCGTTCTGAGCTGAGGGTCCAGTCTCGGTTCCAGAGACCTGACCACTACGTCCTCACCAACAGTGTGCAAAACGGTATACTTGTTATTGATTGGATCGGCCACAGCTGTACTCTGCTCTTCCTGCCTGTTCTCTTTCCCTCGCCGTTAATCTGTTCGCTGATAAACCTCCCCCGTTGTCTCAGAGTCCGACTTCCACGCGCATGCCCAGTCGTGCCCCGTTCAAACTGCCGAAGAAAATACCTCCCCGCTTTCAATCTGCTCGCTTTTTAAACTCCCCCGCTGTCTCAGAGGGAGAGTGATTGTCACTCTACTGCTTCTCAACACACCACAGAGCAAATTGTCAGACACAGAGGGAAGCTACCTCCACACGGTCCAATCACACAATTCCGTGTCTAACACAGTGTGAATCTCCCTCCTTACGTCCAATCACACACTTCCTGGTGAGTCACAGTGTGAAGCTCTCTCTGATCCGTCCCATCACATTCCCCTGTGTTCTCACACAAAGCGTAGTTTCGCCCACCTCCTCCCATGGCACAGTCACGGGGTCAGACTCCCTCCAGAATATCCAATCACACATTCCAGTGTTACATAGAATGAACATCCCTCTGCACCTTCCGATCACACACTCCCGGATTCAGACACCGACGGTCTCTCTCAAGGATCCCATTACACACTCCAGATGCCGGACACAGAGTGAAGCCACCGCTGTACCATCCATCACAATCTCACGGATTCAGAGTGAAACTGTCTCTCCACGCTGAATATCACACTTCAGGGGTCAGACTTGAAATTAATTTCTCTGGGTACTGTCCCATCAGAGAATCCCGTGGTCATGCACAGAGTGAATCCAACTACACAACCTCCCATCAGATTCTCCTGTATTCAGTGACAGAGTGAACCTTCCTCTACACAATCCCATCACACACTCACCGGGTCAAACACAAGGTGAATTATCCCCCATTACAGCTCTTCACACACTCCCGATATCAAGCACAGAGTGACGCCTCCTCTCTCCATGCCTATCCTGTGACGAGGAGCGGGAGAAAGAGGGGGATGATGCCTCACCTTTTCTGCTGGTCAACAATTCACAGATTTGAGTCTTGGTTTCGTTGACAGATCTGTACTTCTTTTCCATCTCAGTGAACTGGTGACGGTGATCGCTGTTGATTCGTTTAAGATCGGACAGATTAGAGTTGAGCTCAGAAAGATTCCTGAGACAGGTTCTCCGGGAGAGGTCCAGGAGGGAATTCTCGGATATTGTGGAATCAAGGGTTGAGTTTAACTCATGAACTTGTAGTCGACATTGGCGCTGGGTCCTGTTCATCTCGTGATACTCTTCCCAAAAGAGCTGGAAGTTTCGGTCGCATGGGATCTGAGACTCAGGAATCTGTGTTACTGAGAGAGATGGTGAAGGATGTTTAGCGTTTACAGTGACACGTGTGTCAGCGTCACGCTACCGAACAGGTCACAGAGAGTGTGGTGTCAGTGTCACAGTGAAGGGTGTCACAGTGAAGGTTATGCTGTGGGCACAGTGAGAGGAGTCGGGGCCACATTGATGAGTGTCTTTGTCGAGCTGAGGGGTATATCAATGTCTCCGGAACGGTTTCGTTGTTATTACCATGGGGGGGGGGTCTGCGTCAGTATCGTGCAGGGTATGTTCACGTTGCTGTGACGGAAGTGTCGACGTCACTGTGATAGGAGTTTGTTTGCTACGGCGAGAGTTGTACCGGTTCACAATGAAGTGTATCTCGATCTGAAAGTGAAGGAAATAGGGAAATGTCAGACTGAGGGGCCTGGTGGAGTCACTGTGCGTGGAATATCTGTGCATTTGTGTGCGGTGTGCTGGTCTCACAGAGAGGGACATGTCTGTGTCATGGCGAGAGACATGTCATGGCCAAGGTGTTTGAGAGAGGATCACGCTGAGGTGTGTGTCGCTGTCACGGAAAATGCTACGTCGGTGTCATTGTGAATTTAGGTGCCGGTATCACGGTAGGGGTTTCCCTGTGTCAGGGTGAGGTGTGGGTAATTGCCTCAGTGAGCGGGTCATCGGTGTTTTGTTCCGGTGTGATACTGTCTCGGTGAGGGGTCTTACGCTAACTTCTGAGTCTTTGCCACGATGCGGGGCGGAGCGGATCACTGTGCAGCGTGAAGGTGTCGCGGTGTACGGTACCTCAGTGTCACGGTGAAGAGCGTGTCGGTGTCACTGTGAGGTGTGTTTCGGTGTCCCATTGAGGAGTTTATCAGTAACATCGGCAGGGGTATTTCGATATTACAGTGAGGGGAACGTTGCGATCAATGTGCCTGGCAGGTGTGTGTCACGGCGAGGGTCGTGTCAGTGTCGCGGTCAGGAGGGTATCTGTGTTTCGTTGAAGGTCGTGACCGTGCTACACCGTCAGTGGCAGCATGAATCCTGAATGTGTTACGGTAAATGCCGTGTTTTTTTTTTATAACGGTTAGGGATTTGTCCGTGTTATAGAACATAGAATAACTCAGTACAGTACAGGCCTTTCTGCCCAAAATCTTGTGCCTACACCTAAACCCTGCCTCCTATAAATACACCTACTTTAAATTCCTACATATACTTGTCTAGTAGGCTCTTAAATTTCACTAGTCTATCTGCCTCCACCATTGACTCAGGCAGCACATTCCACGCACCAACCACTCTCTGAGTAAAAAAAACCCTTCCTTTAATAGTCTCCTTGAACATCCCACCCCTTACCTTAAAGCCATATCCTCTTGTATTGAGCAGTGATGCCCTGGGGAAGAGGCGCTGGCTGTCCGCTCTGTCTATTCCTCTTAAAATCTTGTCTACCTCTATCATGTCTCCTCTCATCCTCCTTCTCTTCAAAGAGTAAAGCCTTAGCTCCTTTAATATCTGAACATAAAGCATACAGTCTAAACCAGTCAGCATCCCGGTAAATCTCCTCTGTACAATTTCCAACGCGTCCACATCCTTCCTATCGTGAGGCGACAGAACTGGACACTGTACTCCAAGTGTGACCTAACCAGAGTTTCGCAGAGCTGCATCATTACCTCGCAACGCTTAAACTCTGTCCCATGACTTAGAAAAGCTAACACAGAATAAGCTTTCCTAACAACCCTATCTACCTGTGAGGCAACTTTCAGGGATTTGTGGACATGTACCTCCTGATCCCTGTGCTCCTCCACACTACTAAGTATCCTGCCACTTTCTTTTGACTCTACCTTGGTGTTTGTCCATCCAAAGTGCACCGCCTCACACTTCTCCGGGTTGAACTCCATCTGCTAATTCCCAGCCCATCTCTGCACCTTATCAATATTTCTGCAATCTTTGACAATCCTCTACACTATCCACAACACCACCTGCCTTTGTGTCGTCTGTAATCTTGCCAACTCACCCTTCTACCCCCAGGTGGTTAATAAAGTCCAGGAAACGTTGTGGTGCTAGAACCGAACCTAATGGGAAACCACTAGTAACAACTCTCCAATCCGAATTTACTCCCTCCACCACGACACTCTGCTTCCTGCAGGCAAGCTAATTCTGAATCCACCAGGCGAACCTTCCCTGGATCCTATGCCTTCTGAATTTCTCAATACGCCTACCGTGTGGATCCTTATCAAATGCCTCACTAAAATCCATGTAGTTCACTTCAACCGTATTACCATCACCTCTATGACTAGTGACCTCCTCGCCGAAATCTAACAGGCTTGTTAGACACTATTTGCACTTCACAAAGCCATGTTTACTGTCGCTGATCAGACCATGATTCTGCAAACGCCCATCGATCCGTTCTCTGAGAATAATTTCCAACAGATTTCCAACCACAGATATAAGGCTCACTGGTCGATAATTACACTGACTATCCCACCTAACTTTTTTTCACAAGGGGACAGCATTCGCCACCCCCCAATCCAACGGAGGCATTCACGTGGACAACGAGGACATAAAGATCCTAGCCAGAGGCTCAGTAATCTCTTCCGTCTCCTTGTGGAGATGCCTCGGGAATTTTGCTTCAGGCCCCGGGGATTTAACCGTCCTAATATATGTTAACAGTTCCAAAACATCCTCTCCTATAATATGAACATGCTCCAAAACATGAACCTCACTCATATTGTCCACACCGTCATCAATTTCCCACTGTTTGGTGAATACCGAAGGGACGTGTTCTTTGAGGACCTCGCTCAATTCCACAGCCTCCAGGCACATCATCCTATTTTTATCTCTAATCGGTCCTATCTTGTCGTTCCTGTGTTCTTCACATGATTGAAGAATTCCTCGGAGTTTTCCTTTACCTCCGCGCCAAGGTCTTCTCATGCCCCCTTCTTGCTATTCTCAGCTCTTTCTTAAGATCCTTTCTTGTCCCCCTACATTCCTCAATAGACCCATCTGATCCTTCCTAAACCTCATGTATGCTGCCTTCTTCCACCCGACTAGATTTTCCACCTCACTTGTCACCCATGGTTCCTTTTGCTTATCATTCTTTATCTTCCTCAACTTGAAAACATTACCCCTAACAACCTGCAAGTGACACTTAAACATCGACCGCATGTCCATAGTCCATTTCCCTGCACAAAGATCATCCCAATTCACACCCGCTATCTGTTCTAGTCTTATAGTCTCGTAATTTGCCCTTCTCAATTAAAAACAATCCTACCCTCCCTGAATCTATCCTTCTTCATGATAATGCTAAAGGTCAGGGAGAGGTTGTCACTCTCCCCCAGATGGTCACCCACTGAGAAATATGTGACCTGACCAGGTTCGTTACCTAATATTAGATCCAGTATGGCATTTTACCTGGTCGGCCTGTCAAAATACTGTGACAGGAATCATAACGGACTTAACGGACTCTGCCCGTCTAAACCGTTGGAATTAAGCAGGTGCCAATAATTATTAGGGAATTTAAAGTCACACATGATAACAACACTGTTATTTTTGCATCTTTCCTAAATCTGCCTCCCAATCTGCTCCCCGGTATCTCTGCAGCTCCCAGGAGACATACAGAATAATCCAAATAACTACTCCCTTCCTGTTCCTGACTTCCACCCATACTGACCCAAAAGAGGATCCTGCTGCATTACCCTCCCTTTCTGTAGCTGTAATAGTATCCCTGATCAGTCAGGTCACACCTCCTCCCCTTTAGAATCCATTCCTGCCCTAGTGTCAGCCAAATCTCTGTCATGGCCACGAAATCACAATTCCAAGTATGTATCCCAGATCTCAGTTCATCACCTTTGTTCCTGATGTTTCTTGCATTCAAGTGCACACACTTCAGCCGTTCCACCTTACTACCTTCACACACTTTATTCTGCTTCTTTTTCCTAAAAACCTCTTTATATGTTATATCTTGGTTTATTTCATGCAATGTCCTTGCAGTTCTCGCATGCCTTTTTTCCACCACCACCTCACTATCTGTTCCAACACTCTGGTTCCACTCTCCCTGCAAATCTAGTTTGAAACCCTTGGAGCAGCTCGAACAAGCCTTCCCGCAAGGAATTTATTCCACTTGCAGTTCAGGTACAACCCGTCCCTGAAACAAGACCCAATTGCCCAGAAACATGAAGCCCTCCCACCTACACCAACTCTTTAGCCACGTACTTAGCTGCAGTATCCTCCTATTTGTAGCCTCACTAGAATGTAGAATTGGTAGAAAGCTTGAGATTGCAAACCTGGCGGTCAGACCCTTCAACTTTGCACCTAACTCCCTAAGCTCTCTTTGCAGGCCCTCCTCCTTCTTCACATCCACGCTATTGGTCCGTACATGGACCACGACATCCGGCTGCTCACCCTCCCTCTTGAGAATACTGAGAACTCGATCCGAGATATCGCGGGCTGTGGCACCAGGGAGGCTACAGACCATCCGAGATTCTCGATCTCTCCCACAGAGCCTCTTATCTGTCCCCCTAACTATTGTACCCCCATCACTTCTCCTCTCCACTTTTCCCTCTTTCACTTCTGGGATCCAGTGTTGATGCATTCGACGTGACAACTCAGAACTTCTGGTAGGTCCTCCCCACGAGCAGCATCCTAAACGGTATACTTGTTGTTGTTTGGAACGGTCACCGGTGTGCTCTGCTTTTCCTGCCTATTCTCTTGTCCTCACCGGACAGTCACACAGCTACCTGTCTCGTGACTCTTAGGGGTGACTATCTCCATGAAAGTCCTATCAATTTTTGCCTCTCCCTCATGAATGATCAGATGTTCATCCAACTCCAGTTCCCTAACTCGGTTTGTCAGGAGCTGCAGCTGGATGCACCTTATACAGGTGTAGTCATCAGGGACAATTGTGCTCGACCTGACCTCCCACATCCCGCAAACGGAGCATTCGATTGTCCTAACTGCTGCCTCCATTACATACTTCTAAGTAATTGAAAGAGTTTACCCGGCCTTACCTCACTGGGAGCAAGCTCGTCCTCGGTCTCTGCTCGCCGAAGCCTGTCGAGCCAAAGCCTTCCTACTCTGTCTCCCACTACTCCATCACCCGCTCCGTTAATCTGTTTGCTTTTTAAACTCTCCCGCTGTCTCAGAGGGAGAGTGTTTTTGTTTTCCTTTACAGCTACTCAACGCACCACAGAGCAAACTATCAGACACAGAGTGAAGCTGCCTCCACACGATTGCATCACACACTCCCGAGTTCAAAACAGTGTGAATCTCCCTCCCTTCGCCCCATCACACACTTCCTGGCGAGTGAAGCTCTCTCTGAACGGTCCTATCACCCCCCCTGCGTTCTCAGAAAAAGCGTACTTAGACCCAGCCCCTCCCATGGCACACGCACGGGTTCACACTCCCTCCACAATATCCAATCACACATATGGTGTCACACAGAATGAAGGCGCCTCTGCAATGCTAGAAGACACACTCCCGTAGTCAGACCCAGACGCTTTCTCTCGACGATCCCATTAGAAACTCCGGGAGTCAGACACATAGTGAAATTCCCTATGCACCGTCCCATCATTGAGTCCGGGTTTCAAACAAAGTCTGAAGTTGTTTCACCACGATACCGTCACACACACCCAGATTCAAACACAGAGTGAATCCAACTCCACAACGTCCCATCACACACTCCTGTATTCAGTGATAGAGTGAAACTTCCTGCACGCAGTCCCATCACACACACACCGGGACAAACACAGAGTGAATCACCCTCTACACCATCTCTTCACACACTCCCGATATCAAGCACAGAGTGACGATTCCTCTCTCCATGCCTGCCCGGTGATGAGGAGCGGGTGAAAGAGGAGAATGCTGCCTCACCTCTTCTGCTGGTCAAAAATTCACAGATTTGAGCCTTGGTTCCGTTGACAGATCTGTACTTCGTTTCCATCTCAGAGAACTGGTGACGGAGATCGCTGTGCATTCGTTTAAGATCGGTCAGATTAGAGTTGAGCGCAGAGAGATTCTTGAGACAGGTTCTCTGGGAGAGATCCAGGTGCGAATTCTCCAATATTTTGGATTCTAGGGTGGAGTTTAACTCATGGAATTGTAGTAGACATTGGCGGTGGGTCCTGTTCATCTCGTGATACTCTTCCCAAAAGAGCTGGAAGTTACGGCCGGATGTGATCTGAGACTGACGGATCTGTGACACTGAGAGAGAAGGGGAAGGATGTTTAGCGTTTGCAGTGACACGTGAGTCAGCGTCTCGCTACCAAACTGGTCACAGAACGTTTTGGGTCTGTGTCTCGGCGAAGGGTGACACTGTGAAGCATTTGCTGGTGGCACATTGAGAGGCGTCGGCACCACCTTGAGGGGCTTTTCTGTGTTACGCTGAGGGGTATATCAATGTCCCGGTGAAGATTTCGTTGTTATTACAATGGGGGTCTGCGTCAGTAAGTTGCAGGGCATGTCCGAGGTGTTATGAGGTACGTGTCGGTGTCAGTGTGATAGGAGTTTCTGTTCCCCGGCGAGAGGTGTACCGGGTCACAATGAAGTGTATCTCATTGTCAAGGTGAGGAAAATGTCAGCGTGAGGGCCTGGTTGTGTCACCGTGGTTGGAGTATCTGTGCCATGGTGTGGAGTTTGCTGTTCTCACAAAGAGGGGTGTGTCTGTGACACGGGGAGAGACATGTCATGGCCACCGTGTCTGTGAGAGTGACAGGCTGAGGTGTCTGTCGGTATCACGGAGAGTAATATATCAGTGTTATTATGAATTTAGGTGTCTGTATCACATTAAGGCGTTTGCCTGTGTCAGGGTGAGGAGTGGGTACTTGCCTCATTGAGCGGTGCATCGGCTTATGTTCAGGGGTGATACTGTCTCGAAAAGGGGTCTTACAGTGACTTGTGACTCTTCACAATACGGTGCATTGCGAATCACGTGAAGGTGTCACGGTACATCAGTGTCACTGTTAGGAGCGTATCGGTGTCACTGTAAGGTGTGTCCGCTTGAGGAGTTTAACAGTAAGGATCAGGGGCATGTCGTTGTTCGTGGGGGGTACGTTACGGTCAGTGTGACATCCATGTGTGTGTCACGGCGATGGTCGTGTCAGTGTCGCGGTCAGGAGTGTATCTGTGTCTCGTTGAAGGGCCTGCTGCTATAACAGCATTGGCGTGTCGATTGTGTTACGGGAAAGGCCGTGTTTTATCAGGCCCTTCTGCCCACAATGTTATGCCGACCCTTAAACCCTGCCTTCCATATAACTCCCCACCAGAAATTCCTCCTCATTCCTGTCTAGCAGTCTCTTAAATTTCACCAGTGAATCTGACTCCGCTATTGACTCAGGCAGTGCATTCCAAGCCCGACCCACACTCTGAATAAATAAAAAACCTTCCTCTAATATCCTCTTTCAACTTCCAACCCCTTACCCTAAAGCCGTCCTCTTGCATTGAGCAGTGCGGGCCTGGGGAAGAGGTGCTGACTGTCCACTCTATCTATTCCTCTTAACATCTTGTATAACTCTATCATGTCTCCTCTCATCCTCCTTCTCTCCAAAGAATAAAGCCCTAGCTCCCATAATCTCTGATTATAATTCAGACACTCTAAACCAAGATAAGTCCTAGTAAATCTCCTCAGCACCCTTTCCAATTCTTCCGCATCCTTCCTAAGGTGAGGGGAATAGAATTGGACACTGTACTCCAAGTGTGGCCTAAGCAGAGTTTTATAGAGCTGCACCATTACCTCGCGACTCTTAAAATCTATCCCTCGACTTCTGAAAGCTAACACCCTCTAAGCTTTCTGAAGTATCCTATCGATCTATCAGGCAACTTTTAGGGATCCGTGAACATTTACCCCCGATCCCTCTGCTCCTCCGCACTACCAATTCTCCTGCCATTCACTTTGTACTCTGCCTTGGATATTGTCCTTCCAAAGTTTACCGCCTCACATTTCTCCGGGTTGAATTCCGTCTGCCACTTATCAGGACACTTCTGCATTCAATCAGTTTATCTCTGTATTTTTTGACAATCCTCTGTACTACCCACAACACCACCATCCTTTACACTCTTTATTCTGCTACTCTTTCCTGAAAACCTCTCCATATGTTAGATCTGGCTTTACTCCATGTACTTCTTCCACTGTTCTATCACTCTGGGTCCCATCTTCCTTGCAGACTATTGTAAACCCTCCCGAACCACCTACCTGAAGGGATATACTTCCCCCTTGAGTTCAGGTGCAACCAATCCAATCTGTACAGGTCCCACCTTCCCCAGAAGGGATTCCAATGATGCAAAAATCTAAATCCTTGCCCCCTGCACCAGCTCGTCAGCCACACATTCAACTGCCATCTCCTCCAATTCTTAACGTCACTGTCACGTAACACTGTCAGCAATCCTGAGACCGTCACCCTTGAGTTCCTGTTCTTCAGACATCTGCCTAGTTGTCGAAACTCACAATTCAGGACCTCATCAGGATGGTCTGATCATGGGCAGTCAGCATGGCGTTGTGAAGGGCAGATCGTGCCTAAAAAGCCTGATAGAGCCCTTTGAGGAGGTGACCAGGCATAACGACGATGGTAGTGCAGTGGGTGTGATCTGCGTGGGTTTTAGTAAGACATTTGACAAGGTTCCACACGGTAGGCTTATTCAGAAAATCAGAAGGCATAGGATCCTGCGAGGTTTGGCCGGGTGGATTCAGAGCTGGCTTGCCTGCAGAAGGCAGAGTGTCGTGGTGGATGGGAGTACATTCGGAGTGGTGGGTTGTGACGAGGTTTGTCCCATGAGGTTCTGTTCTGGGACCTCTACTTTTTTGTAATTTTTAATACCGACCTGGATGTGGAGGTAAAAGTGTGGGTTGGGAAGTTTGCAGACGACACAAAGGTTGGTGGTGTTGTAGATCGTGTAGAGAACTGTCCAAGATTGCGGAGAGACATTGATAGGACGCAGAAGTGGGTTGAGAAGTGGCAGATAGAGTTCATCCCAGAGAAGTGAGAGGAGGGATATTTTGTAAGCACAAACTCCAAGGAGGAGAATAAAGTAAATGGCAGGATACATGAAAGTTGGAGAAGCAGAGGGCTCTGTGGGAACATGTTCACAGATTCCTGAAAGTTGCCCCACAGGTAGATAGTGTAGTTAAGAAAACCTATGGGGTGGTAACTTTCATAATTCGTGGAATAGACTTTAAGATATGCGATGTAATGATGCAGCTGTATAAAACTCTGGTTAAGCCACACTTGGAGTACCGTGTCCAGTTCTGGTCGCCCCACTATAGGCAGGATGTGGAATCGTTGGAAAGGGTACAGAGGAGATTTACCAGGAAGCTGCCTGGTTTAGAGAGTATGGATTATGATCAGAGATTAAGAGAGCTAGGGCTTTACTCTCTGTAGAGAAGGATGAGAGGAGACAAGATAGAGGTGTACAAGATATTAAGAGATATAGTGAGAGTGGACAGCTAGCTCCTCTTCCCCAGGGCACCACTGCTCAGTACAGGAGGACATGGCTTTAAGGTAAGGGGAAGGAAGTTCAAGGGGGATATAAGAGGAATGTTTTTCACTCAGACAGTGGTTGGTGCGTGGAATGCACTGCCTGAGTCAGTGGTGGAGGGAGATACACCAGTGAAGTCTAAGAGACTATTAGACAGGTATATGGAGGAATTTAAGGTGGTGGGTTTTATGGGGCCATGTTCTGAGGGTGAACACAACATTGTGGGCCGATATACCTGTAACGTGATGTACTATTGTATGTTCAATGTTCTATGATCATTCCTCTTCCCTGTGACAGGTTTTTTTTAATCGGTGTTACATTAAGGCGTTGGTGTCACTTTGGTGCTTTGCAATAACATTTTCTTCTACTCTATTTATAGTCTGACTCCACCCGGAGCCGTTCCACTCACCATGGATCGAGAGACCGGCCACTGTCGCGATGAGGGCGGATGTAACTAGACAGAGTAGGCAGATAAGACGGTACGGTCTATTTCCGATTCTCACTTTGGACTCCTGCTCTTGCGCAGCTGTGGAGAGATCGTACGACCATAAGATTATAATACATAGTTAATGAGTCGACAAGAGCTACTAATGAATACTTCAGTATATTATTGATTGTGGTGATGATTTTCTGCAGTCTGAAAAGCTTGAGCATGCAGGTATTCAGAAAGAGAATGTGCTGGCTCTTGTGGAGAGCATCTAGTTGGATACGTCGCCTGAAATGGACGAAATGTACAGCAGGCTGCAGTGAGAAGAAAGGGAGGAGACAGCTAGACCTATGGCTTCGATCTATGCATCATCAATAGCGACGGTAGAAGTTCCGAACGATTGGAGGGTTGCGGATTTTGTCCCCTTACTCCAGAAAGGGAGTACGGATAGCCCAGGAAATTATATACCATTGCGTCTTACCTCAGTGGTCGGTAAGTTTATGGAGAAGATGCTGAGAGGCAAGAAATGTGAAAATTTGAAGAGGTGTAAAATGATTAGGAGTAGTCTGCAGTAAAGGGAAGGTGGTACCTTACGAGCCTGAGGATGTGACCAAACACATTGATGACGGAAGAGCAGTAGATGTAGCGTACATGGATTTCAGCAAGGCATTTGGTAAGGTACCCCATTCAAGGCTTATTGAGGAGGTAAGGAGGTATGGGATCCAAAGGAATATTGCTTTGTGGATCCCAGAACTGGTTTGCCCATAGAAGGCAAAGAGTGGTTGTAGACGTGCCATATTCTGCATGGAGGTCGGAGTGCCTTAGGGATCTGTTCTGGATCCCTTATTCGTCGTGATGTTTATGAATAAGCTGGACGAGGAAGTGGAGGGAAGGGTTAGTATGTTTACTGATGACACAAAAGTTGGAGGTGTTGGGGAAAATGTGGAGGGCTGTCAGAGGTCACAGCAGGATATTGCTAGGATGTAAAACAGGGCTGAGAAGTGACAGATGGAATTCAACCCAGATAAGTGTGAAGTGGTTCATTTTGGTAGGTCAAATATGATGGCAGATTATAGTATTAATGGTAAGTCTCTTGTCAGTGTGGAGGATCAGAGGGATCTGGAGGTCCGAGTCCACAGGACGCTCAAAGGAGCTGCGCAGGTTGACTCTGCGGTGAAGAAGGCTGACGGTGTATTAGACTTCATCAGTCATGGGATTGAATTTAGGAGTCGAGAGGTAAGGTGAGGAGGAGATTTACAAGCACGTTGCCTGGATTGGGAAGCATGCCTGATGAGAATAGGTTCACTAAATTCGGCCTTTCCTCCTTGGGGCGAAAGGGGATGAGACGTCCCTTGATAGAGGTGTACAAGATGATGAGAGGAATTGATCTTGTGGATAGACGGAGGCTTTTTTCCAAGGGCTGGAATGGTTGCCTCAGGAAGAATAGGTTTACGGTGCTGGGGAGTAGGTACAGAGGAGATTTCAGGGGTAGGTTTTCTACTCAGAGAGTGGAGAGTGTGTGGAATGGGGGCCGGAAACGGCGGTGGAGCCGGGGAACACAGGGTCTTTTGAGAGGATTGTATTGAGCAGTAATTCTTCTCTGTTTTTATGTTTCATAAGATGTAGTAGCAGTAGTAGGCCATTCGGGCCACCGAGACTGTCCGCCATTCAGTCATGGGCTGATCAAATTATTTCAGTCATCCTCACTCCCCTGCCTTTTCCCCGTCCCCTTTGAAACGCTGGATAATTAGGAACCTATGTCTCTCTGCCTTATACGCACCCAGTGACCTGCCTTCCGCGGCTGCTCGTGGCAATAAATCCCACAGCTTTACCAGCCTCTGACTAAAGTACATTCTCCGCACTTCAGTTCGAAAAGGTCTTCCTTCAGTCCTGAAGCTGTGCCCTCTTGTCCCAAAATTCCTTACCATGGAAAATAATATTTCCATATCTGATCTGTTCAGGCCTTCCAGCATTCGGAAAGTTTCTACGATATCCCCCCTCATTCTACTGAACCTCAGGGAATACAGACCAGGGGCTGCCAGATGTTCCTCATACAGCGACACTGTTATTCCTGGAATCATTCTCATGAATCTTCTCTGAACCCTCTCTGATGTCAGTATGTATAAGGAGCCCAAAACTGCACGCAATACTCTAAGTGTGTTCTCACCAGTGCCTTTTGGTGCCTCAGCAAACTCCAAATTCCTTGACTTGGCAAAGGCTGATAGATGTCTGACGGATTCCAGAGATTAGTCAGGTCGTTTCAACACTGTATACAATACGCCTGATTCAGCCTAACTAGTCTCCCCTGAGCCTCCTCCGCTTCCTCCCGAGGAAGCGGCCCAGGTGTCCGACCTCTCGTTGTAACACATGCCACCGAACCCCGGCAGAGTCCTGCTAAACCTCTCTGGAGGACACCCAACGCCCTGACATCCTTCCGATAATGGGGTGACCAGAACTGTATTCAATACGCCTGATTCAGGCCTGCTAGCGATATTTATAAAGTTGCAACATAACTCCCTGACATTTGTTCTCAATGCCCCGACTAATAAAGACAAGAATGCCATAGAACTTCTGAATCATCCCATCAAACTGTGCAGCCCCGTTCAGGGAGCTATGAACATGGACTGCAAGATCCTCTGCCCATCTAAAGTAAGGACATGTTCGGCACAGCACTGTGCTCTGAAGGGCCCGCTTTGTGCTGTAGGTTTTCTATGTTTCTGTGTTTCAACACTGATAGCGTGTCATTTCTATCATTTGACCTATCAAGGTGCAACATTTTAGGCTTGTCCGGGTTAAACTCCATCTGCCCGGTCTCCAAACCATATCTGTTACTGATCTACGTCCCGCTGAATTGTTCGTCATTCTTCTCCGCTCTCCACATCATCTCTCGCCGTAACATCTGCAAACCTACTAAATCACCCATCTACAATTTCATCCAGATCATTTTATATACATTTAAGTGCCGAGAGGTAATATTGCATCTATATAGGACCCTGGCCAGACCCCAGCTGGAGGACTGTGCTCAGTTCTGCTCACCTCACTACAGTAAAGCCGTGGAAACCGCAGAAAGGGTGCGGAGGATATATACAAGAATGTTGCCTGGATTGTGGAGCGTGCCTTATGAGAATAGGTTGAGAGAACTCGGCCTTTAATTTTTAGAGCCACTGAGAATGAGAGGTGACCTGATAGATGTGGACAAGATGATGAGAGGCTTTGATCGTGCGGATAGCCAGAGACTTATTCCCAGGACAGAAATGCCTAGCACGAGAGGGCATGGTTTTAAGCTGCTTGGAAGTTCGTACTGAGCGTAAGTTTTTTTTTACCCAGAGAGTGGTGAGCGTGTAGAAAGTGCTGCCGGCGGCGGCGGTGGAGGTAGAAACGATAGGGTCTTTTAAGAGACTCCTGGATGGGTACATGGAGCTTAGAAAAATAGAGGGCTATGGGTAAAGCCAATGTAGTTTAAAGGTAGGGACATGCCCGGCACAGCTTTGTGAGCCGAAGGACCTGTATTGTGATGTATGTTTTCTATGTTTCTATGTTTCTAGCCCACCCATCTACATTTTCATCTAGATCATGTAAACACCTCACAGAAAGGAATTTCACTGGGGATCCGAGTGTCAGCCTGTTGTTACCAGACTGCGGTCAGTCGACGGAACGAGACAGAGGAAGTGGTCGAAGCAGATGCATTAGAAGCTTGGACACTTGGGAGTATGGCACGTGACCCCTCCGGAATGACGTCATTTCTGCGAACTCTGACCTGTTTCTGCAGTGGTTGACGGACCGCTGGGTCCCGAGGAAATGGGAGGATCTTCGTCCTCATCAATGCTGGGTTCCTCTTTCTGAAATTTCAGCTCTGAGTAGCTGGAGTTCAGACCGTCTGGGAGAGAGCAAATCAGACAGTCAGAGAAGGAAGTGAGTGCGAGCGGTAGAAAATGGGGGAGGGTGTCAGAGAGAGAGAGAGATAGATAGATAGATAGGGTGAGATAGCCAGAGAGAGGTTGAGGGAGAGGGGGGAGAGAGATGAGAGACACAGCGAGGCAGAAGAGAAGAGCAATGGACAGATAGGGGGAGAAAGAGATAGGGGCGATGGGCGGGAAGGTTGAGCAGAAAGATTGGGGAGGGAGAACGGGGTGAGATATGCGGAAACGGGGGCGGGACAGGGGAGAAAATCGGGAACAGTGAGAGGTCACGGAGAGCTGTGAGAGAGGGCAAAAGAAAGGGGGATTGAGAAGGGAGAGTGAGAGAGGAGAAAAATGGCAGAGGGATGGGGACAAAGAAGAAGAAAATTTGAGAGAGAGAGAAGAGCGAGGGCAGAGTAGTCGGGAGAAGGAAAAGTGTCGTGGATAGAGAGGAGGAGAAGGCAGAGGGGATATGAGAGGCAAATGTAGGGACAGAGCGAGGTGGGAAGATTGGGAAGGGCGGACGGAAAATGATGAGAGGGAGCGGGGAAAGAGGGACAGAGCGCGAGACAGAGACCGACAGTGGTAAACCGGTGATTGTGATAAAGTAGAGACAGGAGGGAGAGGGGACATTGAGAGAGGGCGAAGAGAAGGGGACAGTGGGCAATAGAAGGGAAAAGGAGGAGAGGGAGGAGGGGAGAGACGGAGAGAGAAGGGAGAGAGGAGAGGGTGGGAGGGGAGAGAAGGGAAGGCGGGGAAGGGAGTGGGGTTTAAAAAGGGAGACAGTAGTTAAGGCTTCATGCCGCGCACTCTCCACACCGAACCCTCTACAGCACTCTCTCTTAAAACACCCCAAGGCGCTCCCTCTATATCGTCCGTTCCAGGGGCTCACTCTTCACGGCACCCTCCCAACTCATCACCCCACATTTCGGAGCCCCTCCCATCGTCTCTCCCACGCGTTCACTCCGCCTGATACTCAAACAGGGAATCAATAGGGTAACTGTACGTTTGCCCTCAGATCTCTCGGCGGGATTGGACGCCTCACCTAAACAGAATCAATCCAACAAAGATGAAACATAGAAACATAGAGAAATCGGTGCGGGAGTAGGCCATTCGACTCTTCGAGCCCGCACCGCCATTCGGCATGATCGTGGCTGATCATCCAACTCAGAACCCTGCACCTGCTTTCTATACCCTCTGATCCCTTTAGTCAAAAGGTCCATATCTAACCTCCTCTTAAATATAGCCCATGAACCGGCCTCAACTGTCTCCTCTGGCAGAGAATTACACAGATCCACCACTCTCTGTGTGAAGAAGTTTTCCACAACTCGGTCCTAAAAGGCTTCCCCTTTATCCTGAAAAGTGTGATCCCTTATTCTGGACCCACTCCCCCCCCCCCAACATTGGAAACCATCTTCCTGCATCTAGACTGAAAAATCCCTTTAGAATTTTTGTGAGTTTCGATAAGATCTTCCCGCAATTTTCTAAATTTCAGTGACAATAAGCCTAGACGATTCATCTTTCTTCATATGAAAGTCCTGCCATCCCAGGAATCAATCTGCTGAACCTTCTTTGTGCTCCATCTATGACAACAAACTCTTTCCACGGAGTAGGGGAACAAAACTGCACACAATTGTCCAAGTGTAGTCTCACCAAGGCCTTGTACAACTGCAGTGGAACCTCCCTGTTCCTGTACTCGAATCCTCTTGCTATGCATGCCAACATACCATTTGACTTTTTCACCGCCTGCTGTACCTGCATGCCCACTTTCAATGCCTGGTGTACAATGACACACAGGTCTCGTTGCGCCTCCCGTTTTTCCTAATGTGCAACCAAACAGATCTGTTTTCCTGTTCTTGCAACCAAATTGGATAACATTAAATTGCATCTGCCATTAATTTGCCCACTCAGCTAACATATCCAAGTCACCCTGCAGCCGCTTAGCATCCTCCTCACAGCTAACACCGCCGTCCCGCTTTGTGTCATCCGCAAACGTGGAGATGCTGCATTTAATTCCCTCGTCTAAATCATTAATATATATATATATATATTGTAAACAACTGAGGTCCCAGCACTGAGCCTTGCGGTACCACACTAGACAGCGCCGGCCAATCTGTAAAGGTCCCGTTTAGTTCCACACTTTGCTTCCTGTTTGCCAACCAATTCTCTATCTAACTGACCAACTGAAACTGACCTCGATCTGTTTGGACCCGGGCGACGAGATGTTTTTGACATTAGCTTGCATGTACAACAGAACAGAAAAGGGAGAGTCAGAAGTCGGGTGAGGACGCCTCCACACCGTCCCATCATACACTCCGGGGGTCAGAGATAAAATGAATCTCCCTCCACACCGATCCATCACAGACTCCCGGGGTAAGACACAAAGTGAATCTCCCTCCACACCGTCCCATCATACATTCCGGGGGTCAGAGATAAAATGAATCTCCCTCCACACCGACCCATGACAGACTCCCGGGGTAAGACACAGAGTGAATCTTCCTCCACACTGTCCCATCACACACTCCCGGGGTCAGACATAAAATGAATCTCCCTCCACACAGTCCCATCACACACTCCAAGGGTTAGACATAAAATGAATCGCCCTCCACACGGTCCAATCACGCACTTCCGGCGTCCGGCACAGAGTGAATCTCCCTCCATGCCGTCCCATCACACGCTTCCGGGGTCAGACACAGAGTGAATCTCACTCAACACCTTCCCATCACACACTTCCGTGGTCAGACACGGAGTGAATCTCTCTCCACACCGTCCCATCATACACTCCCGGGGTCAGGCACTGGGTGAATCTCCCTCCACACTGTCCCACCACACACTCCCGGGGTCAGGCACAGAGTGAATCTCCCTCAACACCGTCCCATCAGACACTCCAGGGGTCAGGCACAGAGTGAATCTCCCTCAACACCTTCCGATCACACACTTCCATGATCAGACACGGAGTGAATCTCCCTGCTCTCCGTCACATCATACACTCCCGGGGTTGGACATAAGATGAATCTCCCTCCACACCATCCCATTGTACACTCCCGGTTTCAGACACAGAGTGAAGCTCCCTCCACACGGTTCCATCACACACTCCTAGGGTCAGGCACAGAGTGAATCTCCCTCAACACCGCCCTATCAGACACTCCCGGGGTCAGGCACAGAGTGGATCTCCCTCAACTTCCCATCACACACTTCCGTGGTCAGACACAGAGTGAATCTCCCTCCACGCAGTCCCATCACACACACCCAGGGTTAGACATAAAATGAATCGCCCTCCACACGGTCCAGTCACACACTCCCGGCGTCCGACACAGAGTGAATCTCCCTCCATGCCGTCCCATCACACACTCCCGGCGTACGACACAGAGTGAATCCCCCTCCATGCCGTCCCATCACACGCTTCCGGGGTCAGACACAGAGTGAATCTCCCTCAACACCTTCCCATCACACACTTCCGTGGTCAGACACGGAGTGAATCTCCCTCAACACCGACCCATCAGACACTCCCGGGTTTAGACATGAAATGAATCTCCCTCCACACCGTCCTATCACACAATCCCTGGGTCAGACTCTGTGTGAATCTCCCTCCACACAGTCCCATCACACACTCCAAGGGTTAGACATAAAATGAATCGCCCTCCACACGGTCCAATCACGCACTTCCGGCGTCCGGCACAGAGTGAATCTCCCTCCATGCCGTCCCATCACACGCTTCCGGGGTCAGACACAGAGTGAATCTCACTCAACACCTTCCCATCACACACTTCCGTGGTCAGACACGGAGTGAATCTCTCTTCACACCGTCCCGTGACACATTCCCGAGGTCAGACACAGAGTGAATCTCCCTCCACACCGTCCCATCATAGACTCCCGGGGTCAGACACAAAATTCATCTTCCTCCACAGCCTCCTATCGCACACTGTCGGGGTCAGACACTGTGTTAAGCTCCCTCCTCACCGTCCCATCACTCACTCCCGGGATCAACACCGAGTGAAACTCCCTAACTCCGTCTCTCTGCCCCACTCACCTTGTGAAGTTGACCGTGAGTCCATTTTGGTGAACTTCACATTCAGGTAAGTCTCGCTGCCGTCCATCCTGTCGAGGATTCTTTCCGTCTCTGAGCTCGAAAGCGGAAGCAGCCGTTGTCAGAGGAAGTCCGTGTTGATAGAACAGTTAGACCGACACCAACGAACAGCAGATGAACAGCTGTTAAAGAGAGAAACCGAGAGCAGGCGGAGTAAGTCGGGGAGGAGAGGGGATGGGGCGTTGCAGAATGTGATTAGAGTGGTGGGGTAGAACAGTGAAAGTGTGGAGAAATGGGGAGAGTGAGAGAGATGGGAAGGATCGTGGAGGAAAAGAAACTGGGAGATAGTCGGGTGTGTGCAGAGAAAGGGAACGAGCGATAAAGACGGGGAAAGGAAAGAGGGAGAAAAGGGAGAAATAGAGACGGGAGATTTGGAGAGAGATTGGGAGGAGGAGGGATAACAGAGAGAGAGAGTGCGCGCGCACGAGGTGAAGAGAGGGAGGGATTGAATGAGGGAGCGGAGACGAGGATTGGGAGGAGAGAGAGCGATATAGAAAGTAACAAAGTGCAGGAAGGGAAGGGATGAGGGCGAAGGAATGTGGACGGTGGAGGGAGAAATGAATCGGAGTTGGTGTGATGAGGGAGAAGGAAGGAGTTCGATGGAGGGAGAGAGGAAACGGAGTGGGATGCAGGAAAGGAAAGGGAAGAAGAGACCGAGGGCAGGAATGAGGATGGAGCGAATGTCGGAGGGATTTGTATCACTCAGACAGAGCCTCTATTGTCCTGGAGATTTGCACTCCGCGGTTGATTCCTGATTTGCCCCACGGACGCGCACACAGCTCCTGACCACCGCCAGGACTTCAGCCCATCTGTCTTCGAGAAAACACAGAGTGCTGGGTCACAAAGACCAAGCACTTCCACCGAGGTGAAAGAGCCACTTTCCTCGCAGAGAGGTGAACAGAATCCAGTGGCGCACTATCTCTTTCGTTCCGTATTCCATCTCACTCACTCTCTCTCTCGCACTCTCTTTCTCTCTCTCTCTCTCTCTCTCTCTCTCTCTCTCTCTCTCTCTCTCTCTCTCTCTCTCTCTCTCTCTCTCTCTCTCTCTCTCTCTCACTCTCTCTCGCACTCGCTCTGTTTCTCCCCCTCTCTCGTCCTCTCTCTCTCTGTCTCTCTCTCCCTTTCGCTCTCGCTCTCTCTATCTCTTTCGTTCCCTATTCCATTTCTCTCTCTCTGCCTCTCTCTCTCTCTCTCTCTCGCACTCGCTCTGTTTCTCCCTCTCTCTTCCTCCCTCCTCTCTCTCCCTCTCACTCCCTCTGCCTCTCTCTCCCCCTCTCTCTCCCTCCCTCTCTCTCTCTCGCTCCCCTCTTCTCTCTCACACAGACACTCACTCACACAGTATCTCACTCCCTCTCCCGCTCTTTCCCTTTCAGCTCTCCTCCATCGCTCTCTCTCTCTCACCCACCATCCTCGAGGGGCTTGGTCATAGTTTGAAGGCGCTTGGATGATGCACAAGGGATTGTCGGAGACATGTTTTTCACACAGAGTTTATGGATTGCGACAGAGCGATATTGTACTTCCAGCAATGGTGGTCGAGGTGGATCTAATGGGGACTTCTAAGAGACTTTTAGTTATCAACATTGTTCTAGGATTTTGACGATGGAATTGACCCCTACGTCTATTGTCGTTTCATCCGCAAACATTGCCACAAAGCCATCTATTCCACTCAATCATTGACAAATGATGAGAAAAGTCGCGGTCCCAGCACTGACCCCCTGAGTAACACCGCTAGTCACTGTCAGTCAACCGGAGAAGGCCTCTTTTATACCCACTCGCTGCCTCCTGCCTGTCAGCCATTCCTCTCTCCATGCCGGTGTATTTCCGGTAACTCCACAGGATGTTATCTTGTTAAACAGCCTCATTCATGCCGCTTTACCAAATACTTTCTGAAAGTCCAGTAAATGACATCCACTGCCTGTTCTTTAGTGACCCTGCTGGATACTTCCTCAAAGATCTCTATCAGATTTGTCAGCAAGATGTCCCATGACAGAAACCAAGCTGACGTTGACATATTTTATCATGTGTCAGCAAGTGCCTCAATTATATGAATAGACTCCAACACTCTCCAAACTACTGTGGGTAGGGGAACTGGCTTACACTTTCCTGTAGAAACATGACCACATTGAAAGCCTACAGTTAAATAGAGGCCCTTCGGCTCAGAATGACGTACCGAACAGGTCCCTACTTCTGAAACTACTAGTCTTACATATGGCCTTCTATTTTACTAAGATCCAGATGAACAGAAACAGATAAAAAAATAAAAGGTGATAGATAAGACAGAGGCAGGAAAGTTGGTTGCACTATTAAAAATGACCTGGATGAGGAAGTAGAGGGATGGGATGGTAAGTTTGCTGATGACTCTCAGGTTGGAGGTATTGTAGATAATGTGGAGGGCTGTCAGAGGTTCCAGCGAGATATTAATAGGTTGCAAAACTGGGCTGAAAAGTGGTAGATGGAGTTCAACCCAGTTAAGTGTGAAGTTGTTCATTTGTGTCATAGTGTTGTCATAAATTTCAGTCAACCATCCCTCCACTTTCTCACCAGGCTGTGCTAAAAAATCAGGAGGGGTAAGGGTCCCTGAACAGATCCCTGAGACACTCCACTGGCGATAGACATCCATGAAGAATATGACCGGTCTACAACTACTCTTTGCGTTCTGTGGTCAAGCCAGTTCTGGATCCACAAAGCAATGTCCTCTTGGATCCTAGGCCTCCTTACTTTCTTAGTAAGCCCTGTCTATCCGTAAGCCAACCTCCTCTTCCATAGTCACTTCAGTTCGTTTCTAACCCCCAACAATTCTAGATTAGTGATGGGAGATTATGTCGGACATCAGGAGAAGGTGATATGACAGTGGTAGGAGATTCACCACATGTCTGACACTGGGAGCGTCTGGTTGGACAGTGTGGAGGGAACCTCTCTCTGTGTCTGATCCCGTGATTGTGTGATTAGACGCTGTGGACGGAGATATACTTTTTGTCTGAACCCGGCTGTGTATCATGGGATGGAATGTAGGGAGGTTCGTTCTGTGTTTGACCCCGGGTGTGTATCCAGAGTCGGTCTGAAGGACTCTCTGTCACGTCCCGCGGTTTGTGATGGGACGGTGTGTAGGGAGATTCATATTGTATAACCCCGGTTGTGTGTGAATGGACAGTGTGGGGTGAGCTTCGCTCTGTATCTGACCCTGGGTGACTGTGGAGGATCCGTGTGCAGGGAGATTCCCTCGTTGTCTGACCCCGGGAGTGTGTGATGGGACGGCGTGGAGGGAGATTCCCTCGTTGTCTGACACCGGGAGTGTGTGATGGGTCGGTGCAGAGGGAGATTCACTTTCTGTCTGACCCCGGGAGTGTGTGATGGGACGGTGTGGAGGGAGATCCACTCTGTGTCTCATCCCGGGAGTGTGATGGGACGGTGTGGAGGGAGTTTCACTTTGTCAGACCCCGGAGAGTGTGGAGTCATCCTCACATGGTCTGGCAGAAACCTCTTCCTCGACTGAGCTAATTTCCAGCTGCTTTAAACCATTGTTTGATCTTTCTTTCTTCTCCTCACTGAGGATTGGCCACCGTTGATCTAAAATAACAAGCGACTTTCCTTTTGATCCATCCCTGTCAACAAGTTTGTACGGTAAGTGGGGAACAGAGAACAGTGAGTGACCGTTTGAGTTTTGCTGACAAAGAAATTCTGAACCTACAGGGAGACATCATGTCGTTGCTGATGTAAATAGTTATGAGTACCCTCACTGAAAGGGAGATTACCCTGCAACCATCCAGATTTCGCAAAATCGGTCTCTGTAGATATTTTGCCTCAAGACTCAACCTCAAGTTCAGGAACAGTTATTACCCCTCAATATTAACCCACAACCATCAGGAAGGAGCTACAGGAGCCTCAGCTCCTAAACCATCAGGTTCGGGACAGATATTAACCCTCAGCCATCAGAAAGGAATTGCAGGTGCCTCAGGACTCACACCAGTTTCAGAAATGGTCACTACCCCTCAGCAATCGGGAGGAAGGTGCAGGAGCATCCGGACCAACACCAACAGGTTCAGGAATAGCTATACCCCTCAACAATTAGCAGAAGTTACAGGATCCTCAGCTCGCTCTCCACCTGGTTCAGGGACATTTATTAATCATAAGCCATCAGGACGGAGGTACAGAAGCCTCAGGAACTAGACCATCAGGTTCGCAAACAGTGATTACCTCTCAGTCATCAGGAAGGAGATACAGGAGTTTCAGGCTATTCTGCACCACCAGTCTGTGGAACAGTTATTTCCCCTCAACCAGCAGTTAGAGGGTACAGGAGCCTCAGAACCCTCACCACCAGGATTACGAACGGTTATTACCCCTTAACAATCGGGAAGGAGGTACAGGTGCTTCAGGACCCACACCACCAGGTTCAGGAACACTTACTGCCGCTCAGCCATCAGGAGGGAGATACAGGAGCCTCTGGACACACACCGCAAGGTTCAGGAGCAATTATTATTCCTCAAGCATCTGAAAGAGGTGCAGCAGCCTCAAGAGACAAACCACGAGGTTCAGGAAATGTTACAAACCTTCAACCATCAGGAGGGAAGTAGGGATGTATAGGTGCCTCAGGACACACACCAGGTTGAACAACAGTTATTATTCCTCAACCTCCAGGTAGGAAGATCAGGAGCCTCAGGACTCACAGCACGAGGATCTGGGACAGATATTACCCATCAACCAACAGGAAGAAGATACAGGAGCCTTAAGTATACAGCATTAATGGTAAGACTATTAACAGTGTCCCCTAGCTCAGGTTTTATCTAATAGAAAAACACATAAAACATAGAAAATAACCCTAGAACACAATATAAACGCTTCGGACCATAGGGTTGTGTCAATCATGTCGCTACCCGAGAAATTACTAGGCTTACCCATAGCCCTCTATTTCTAAGCTCCATATACCTATCCAAAGGTATCTAAAAAGACCTTATCGTATCTGCCTCCACAACCTTTGCCGACAGACCATTCCAATCACTCACCACTCTCAGAGTGAAAAACCCACCCCTGACATCTCCTCTGTACCTGCTCCCCAACACCTTAAACCGGTTTCCTCTTGCGGCAACCATTCCAGCCCTGGGAAAAAGACTCTGACTTTCCACACGAGAAACGCCTCTCAACATCTTTTACACCGCTTTCAGGTCAGCTCTCATCCTCTGTCTCTCCAAGGATAAAAGGCCGAATTTACTCAAACTATCCTCATAGTACAGATAGGCAGACAGACATACTTTATTGATCCCGAGTGAAATTGGGTTTCGTTACAGACGCACCAACCAAAACCAGTTTAGAAATTTAGCAACACAAAATCATTAATAATTAAATAATAATAAGTTCATTGTGCCAAGTGCAAATAAGGCCAGGACCAGCCTATCGGCTCAGGGTGTCTGACACTCCGATGGAGGAGTTGTAAATTTTGATGGCCACAGGCAGGAATGACTTCCTATAACGCTCAGTGTTACGTATCGGTGGAATGAGTCTCTGGCTGAACGTACTTCTGTGCCTAACCAGTAAATTATGGAGTGGATCGGAGTCAATTTCCACGATGGCATGCAACTTGAACAGCATCCTCTTTTCAGACACCATAGTCAGAGAGTCCAGTTCCAAACTCACAGCATGACGGACATTACGAATGTGTTTGTTGATTCTGTTTGTGTCTGCTACCCTCAGCCTGCTGCCCCAGCACACAACAGCAAACATATAACATAGAACATTGAACAGCACATTACAGGCCCTTCGGCCCACAAGGTGGTGCCGACCCTCAAATCCTGCCTCACATAACCCCCCCCCTTAAATTCCGCCATGTACCTGTCCAGTTGTCTCTTAAACTTCACTAGTGTATTTGCCTTCACCACTGACTCAGGCAGTGCATTCCACGCACCAACCACTCTCTGTGTCAAAAGCCTCCCTCTAATATCCCCCTTGAACTTCCCTCCCCTTACCTTAAAACCATGTCTTCTTGTACTGAACAGTGGTGCCCTGGGGAAGATGTGCAGGCTGACCTCTCTGTCTATTCCGATAAATATCTTTTACACCTCTATCATGTCTCCTCTCATCCTCCTTCTCTCCAAAGAGTAAAGCCCTAGCTCCCTTAATCTCTGATTATAATCCATACTCTCTAAACCAGGCAGCATCCTGGTAAATCTCCTGTACCCTTTACAATGCTTCCACATCCCTCCTCGAGTGAGGCGACCAGAACTGGACACAGTCCTCCAAATGTGGCCAAACCAGAGTTTTATAAAGCTGCATCATTACATCACTTAGCGTAAACTCTATCCCTCGACTTATGAAAGGTAACACCCCACAAGCTTTCTTAACTACCCTATCGACCTGTGAGGCAACTATCAGAGATCTGTGGACATGTATCCCCTGATCCCTCTGCTCCTCTACAATGCCAAAAATCCTGCAATTTACTTTGTATTCTGCCTTGGAATTTGTCCTTCCAAACTTTACCTTCTCGCACTCCTCAGGGTTGCACTCCATCTCCCACCTCTCAGCTCACTTCTGCATCCTATAAATGTCTCTCTGCATGACAGCACTGGCCACCACAGACTCGGAGAACATCCTGAGCATCGTCCGGCAGATATTTAATGACCTCAGTCTCCTCAGGAAATAGAGATGGCTCTTACCCCTCTTGTAGACAGCCTCAGTGTTCTTTGACCAGTCCACTTTATTATAAATTCTCCCCAACCCATGCAACATCCTTGTAAATATCCTCTGTACGATTTCTATGGTCTCCACATCCTTCCTGTCGTGAGACAACCAAAATTGAGCACAGTACTTAAAGTGTGGTCTGACTTAAAGTGGGGTCTATAGCTGCAATATTACCTCTCGGCTCCTAAATTCAATACCATGATTGATGAATGCGAATAGATTGTGCTCCTCCTTAACAACAATGTCAACCCGCATAGCTGTTTTGAGCGGCTTGTAGACAAGGAACCCAAAATCCCTCTGATCATCCACACTGCCAAGAGTCTTACCATTAATACTATATTCTGCCATCATTCTTGAATTACCAAAATGAACCACTTCACGATTTTCTGTGTTGAACTCCGTCTGCTGCTTCTCAGACCAGTTTTGCATTCAATCAATGTCCCGCTGCAATCTCTGACTGCCCTCCACACAATCCTCAACACCTCAAACCTTTGTGTCATAAGCAAACTTACTAACACATCCCTCCACTTCCTCATCCAGGTCAGTTTTACTATCAGAGAAAACTTTCTCTGCCTCTATCTTATCTATCACCTTTCATATTTTATCTGTTTCTATACTATCTCCCCTCGTATTCTGACTTTAAGTGAATTGAGTCGCAGGAGATCCAATATCTCCTCATAGTCTATATCCCCTCATCACTGCATTTAACCTGGTGAAACTCCGCTACACGGCCTTCAAAATCAGTACATGCATTCTCAAGTCAGGAGACAGGAACTGCATGCATACCCCAGGTGTGGCCTCATCACTACCCTGTGCAGATGCAGCATAACTTCCCAGGACTTAAATTCAATCCCTTTAGAAATTAAGCCTAAAATCTTTTATACAACGAAACAAGAGGCTGAGAGGGAAGGAGTAAAGGCATCTCGGAGAGAAATCTTGTGTTTGACTGCTCGGGGAAATGAGACTAGACTGCGCAGGCGCGTGACGAATGCGCCAACGTTGTTTTTTTTTAGCTTGCAGCGTTGAGAGCGGGTAGTGGAATGAGAATGAGCAGAGTGGCACGGCTTTGGCTCAACAGGCTTCGGCGTGAGCAGCCAGAGGCGAGGGGAGGTTCCGTTATGTTTTGTTTTGTTCGCTTAGAATAGACAGAATGCCGGGCAGGATGTTGGAATGCTCAACATGTTGCAGGGTGTGAAAAGTCAGGGAGACCTCTGGTGTTCCTGACAGCGACACCTGCGGGAAGTGCATCCAGCTGCAGCATAGCTCCTAACAAACCGCTTTACGGATCTGGAGCAGGATCTAGACTATCTCCGGATAATTCGGGAGAATGAGGAGTTTATAGATAATATTTTCATGGAGGTTGTTAGGCCAAAGGAGCAGGGCACAGATAATTGGGTTACCGTCAGGCGAGCGAAGAGGAAAGGGCATGTGGATTAGTGGGTTTGTGTACCATTAGGGCGGAGCTGAGGAACAATAAGGATATGACCACATTAATTAGGATGTATTACAGACCACCCAATAGTCAGCGGGAATTAGATTAGCAAATCTGCAGAGAGATCGCAGACAGCTGCAGGAAACATAAGGCTGTGATAGTAGGGGATTTTAATTTTCCACATATTGATTGCGGCTCCCATACTGTTACAGGTCAAAAGTTTGTAAAATGTGCTCGGGAAACTTTTCTAAATTAATATAACCAAACTAGAGAGGATGCAATATTAGATCACCCTGTGAGGAAACAAGTTGGGACAGGTGACGGAAGTGTGTGTCGGGGACCAGTTTGTTTCCAGTGAACATAACGTCATTAGTTTGAACTTCATCATGTACAAGGTAGATCTGGTCCTCGGGTTTAGGTTCTAAACTGCAAAAAGACCATATTTGCAGTAATGAGAAATGATCTAAACATTTGGATTGGGCCAGGTTGTTCTCTGGAAAGGATGTGATTGGTGAGGTGAGGCCATCAAAGGAGGATTTCTCAGTTTGTATGTTCCTGTCAGGAATAAAAGAAAAGTGAATAAGAATAAGGTACCTTGTTTCTCTAGGGATATTGGAACTCTGAAAAAGAAGAAGAGAGATATATGTCATATATAGGAAACAGGAAGCAAAGAAGTTGCTTGACGCGTACAGAAAGTGCAAAAAAACACTTTAAGAAATAAATCAGGAGGGCTAAAAAAAGGCAGTTTTGGCAGTCAAGGTGAAGGATAATCGTAAGAGCTTCTGCAGGTGTATTTGCATAGACAGGTGCTTATTAGGGAGAGTCGACATGGCTTTGGTTGTGGTAGGTCATGTTTTTCAAACCTATTGTAATTTTTCGAGGAGGTTACCAGGAAAGTGGATGAAGCGAAGGCAGTGGATGTTGTCTATATGAACGTCAGTTAGCCCTTTGACAATGTCCCACATGGGAGATTAGTTGGAAGATTCAGTCACTACTTCTACCTTATGAGGTGTTAAATTGGATTAGACATTGGCTCAATGGGAGAAGCCAGAGAGTGGTAATGGAGGATTGTGTCTCTGAGTGGAGGCCTGTGACTAGTAGTGTGCACAGGGACCAGAGCTCGGTCCATTGCTGCTTGTCATCTATATCTATGAACTGGATGATAATGTGGTAAATTGGATCAGCAAATTTGCTGACAATACAAAGACTGAAGATGCAGTGGACAGTGGGGAAGGTTTCCAAAGGTTGCAGAGGGTTTTCGACCAGCTGGAAAAAAATGGACCGAAAATGGCAGATGGAGTTCAATAAAGACAGGTATGAGGTATTGCGCATTGGAAGGACAAACCAAGGTATAACGTACAAGGTAAATCGCAGGCACGGAGGAGTGCAGAAGAACGGAGGGATCTGGGAATACAGATAAAAGGAATTAAGAGGAATTTTAAGAGGAAAAGACAGAGTGGACAGCCAGCGCCTCTTCCCCAGGGCACCACTGCTCAGTGCAAGAGGACATGGATTTAAGGTAACGGGAGGGAATTTCAAGGGGGATATTAGAGGAAGGTTTCGAACTCAGAGAGTGGTTGATGCGTGGAATGCACTTCCAGAGTCAATGGTGGAGGCAGCTACACTGGTGAAGTTTAAGATATTTCTAGACAGTTTAGACGGTTTTAGGGAGGAATTTAAGGTGGGTGGTTATATGGGAGGCAGGGTTTGTGGGTGAGCACAACATTGTTGGCCGAAGGGCTTTTAATGTGCTGTACTCTTCTATGTTCTATGTTAAAAATACCGTAAAAGTGGCTTCACAGGTAGACAGGGCCGTAAAGAGAGTTTTGGTACATTGGCCTTTATAAATCAAATTATTGTGTTTAAGAGTTAGAACTTTAGGGGGAGGTTGTACAAGGCATTGGTGAGGCCGAATTTGGTGTATTGTGTGCAGTTTTGGTCACCAACTTACAGGAAGTTTTGAATAAGTTTGAAAGCGTGCAGATAAGTTTTACAAGGACGTTGCCGGGTCTTGAAAAACTGAGTTACAGAGAAAGGTTGAATAGGTTATGACTTTATTCCCTGCAGTGTAAAAGAATGAGAGGAAATTTGACAGAAGTAGATAAAATTATGATGGGTATAGATAGGGTGAATGCAAGCAGGCTTTTTAAACTAAGGCAAGGGGAGGAGAAAGTCAGAGGACATGCTTTAAGGGTGAAGGGGGGAACGTTTAACCGGAACATTAGGGGAGGTTTCTGCACACAGAGCGTGGTGGGACTGTAGAATGAGCTGCCAGATGAAGTGGTAAATTCGTGCTCACTTTTAACAGTTAAGAAAAACTTGGACAAAGAGGTGAATGAGAGGTGTATGGAGGGATATTATCCAGTTGCAGGTCAGTGAGACTTGGCATAAAAATGTTTCGGCACAGACAGAAAGGGCCTAAGGCCTGTTTCTGTAATGTAATAGAACAATAGAACCATCGAACACTAAAGCACAGTACAGTCCCTTCAGCCATCCATGGTGTGCCGACCGATTTAATCGTTAAAAATGTACTAAACCCACACTAGCCCAGCACCCTCCATTTTTCTTTCATCCCTGTGCCTTTCCAAGAGGCTCTTAAACACCCCTAATGTTTTAGCCTCTGGCACGATCCCTGGCAAGTCATTCCAGGCACTCACAACCCTCTGAGTAAAAAAAAACTTAAACCTGAATTCTCCCAATGTTTACACCTAATGATTACCCCTTATGCTCTATGGTTCTGACAGTCTGCGATCTCTCTGCAGATCTGTTCCTCATAATCCAGCAGACTGTTCGCTGGTCTATAATGCAGCTCCAATGTCATTCCCATGCATTTTTATTCTGCATTTCCTCATTCCCACAGCTGAAGAAAGAACAATCGGTGTAGTGTATATGGATTTCAGCAAGGCATGTGTTAAGATACCCCATTCAAGGCTTATTGAGAAAGTAAGGAGGCATGTGATCCAAGGGGACTTACTTTGTGGATACAGAACTTGCTTTCCCACAGAACGTAAAGCGTGGCTGTAGACGGGTTCTGCATGGTGGTCGGTCACCAGTGAAGTGCCTCAAGAATCTGTTCTGGGACCCTTACTCTTCGTGAGTTGCAGGAGGAAGCGGAGCGATGGGTTCGTAAGTTTCCTGATGACACAACGTTTGGAGGTGTTGTGGACAGTGTGTAGTGTTCTCGGAAGTTACAGCGGGACATTGATAGGATGCAAAACTGGACTGAGAAATAGCAGATGGAGTTCTATCCAGATAAGTGTGGAGTGGTTAATTTTGTTGGGTCAAATATTATGGCAGAATATATTACTAGTGACAAGACTCTTGGTAGTGTGGAAGATCAGAGGGATCTTGGGGTTCGAGTCAACGGGACGCTCAAAGCAGCTGCGCTGGTTGCCTCCGTGGTTAAGAGGGCATACGGTGCATTGGCCTTCAGAAACTGTGGAATTTAATTTAGAAGCCGAGAGCTGACGTTGCAGCTACTTCGGACACTGGTTATACCCCACCTGGAGTACTGTGCTCAGTTCTGGTCGCCTCAGCATTGTGTACCTCAAGGATTGTTGAAAAGAGATAAATAGTTAATGAATATACAGCTGGTGGCTGGTAAAGATACTCATATTCGGATACTCATATCACAGGAGAGCCCAACCTTAAATGCATGGATGGAAATTACAATGGACCTTTACAAAATGGTGAGGATAACAGCATCTGTTAATCATGAGTTGGAACAATTTAATTCATACTGTGGGAAATGGTTTAACTACATAACACCTCATAGGCCTGATTTTATTCTCACAAAACAATGAATATGTTGTAAAAAAAGATCACTCCCTACTTGTACATCGTTTTCTCCTTTTCCTTGTTCTTTATTTCCTCTCTTTTCTATAAGTGTTTTCCTCAGATAAATTTTATGTGATTTCTGGCATATATGACTATATGTATATATGCAAAATATCTGAAATACATCTAATGGAAATGTTTGTTTGATGATGAACTTCAATAAAAAGATAAATTAAGTAAAAAAAAAGAAAAGAAAGGCAAATTGACTGGATGGGAAGCATCTCTGATGAAAACATGTTGAGTTATCTCTGTCTTTTCTTCCTGGAGCGAAGGAGGGTGAGAGGTGACCTGATAGAGGTGTAGGAGATGATGAGAAGCATTGATCTTGTGAAGAGTCAGAGTTTTTTTTTCCAGGGCTGAAATAGTTACCATAGGAGGACACAGATTTAAGGTGCTGGGGACGAGGTACACAGAAGATGTCGGGGGTAGGTGTTTTACGCATAGAGCGGTGAGTGTGTGGAATGGGCTGCCGGTAACGTTGGTGGAGACGGATACAATAGGCTCTTTTAAGAGACTTATGGATAGGTACAAGGACCTTAGAAAAATAGAGGACAATGGAAAAGCCTAGTAATTTCTAACGAAGGGACATGTTGGGCGCAACTTTGGAAGGGCCTGTATTGTGCTCCATTTCCACCCTAAAAGATACACTCAGACAAGTTGTCTTGTGTCTTCTGCGGTGTTATTTGCTCAGCCCTGTAATGTCACACCTCCTCCCTTAATTCTTCCGCTTTCTCACGTCTAAAAGATGGAACCCCGAAATATCGTGCTGTCCTGCTTGCTCCTCCTACACCCAATTCTCAGTAATGTTCACAATATCATATTCACTGTGTTGATTCATCCCCTGAGCTCAACTGCGCATCTTAGAAGCTTCCTGCATTGAAATATACGGAGATCAGGGCACCAGTCATATGATGCACAACCTTTTGATTCCTGCCTTTTTCTGGTCTTAACAACATCTGTCTCCATATCGACTCTGTTATCTGCTGACGAACTCTGAATCCCAACCCCCTGCATCTCCATTTCAACTACACTCCCAAATCTCTCATGCACAGTACTGACAAACATCCGCTAGGATATCAGTTCCTCTCCAGTTTATGTGTAAACCGTCTTCCATCACTTCTGTACAGATCCCACCTTCCCTGGGAAGAATTCAATGAATTTTGTTGTCATTCAACCTGCACCGTAGCTTAAGCCACTTGCTAAACTGCATGGTCTTCCTGTGTCTGGGCACACTGGGACAGGTGGTGGTCCTGTCTTTAATGTAATAGCTAACCTAATAGCTAACCCTGACCTCACTGTGCAGAAACACCTTCCCATACATATCGATTTCATTGGAACATATATGGACCAGGACGTCGAGCTGCTCACTCACCCACTTAAGAATCATGGAATCTGTTTGCAATTGCAGTTGAGCCTTTTTCTATTGCACTTAAGTTAACTACATTGTTTCAAAGCTTTAGGAGAGCGGTCATAGAACATTGCCATTGAAATCCTCTCAATTTACACCTAACCATGTCGTGCTCCTGAAAATGTTTAATCAATTTCGCATCAGTTCAGTTTTGGGTCCCATTCATAGAAACCATCTATTTCTTCCCTCCACAGCCGATTCAGTTTTTAGACAATGAGGTTTGAAGCTTCTTATGCGCATTAAGGATTTGTGCACTGATAATATATTTAATAGCTTTGGTAACCTGTGCAGTAAATATGGCCTTCCGTATAAACATTTTATTTTCAATACCTGCAGATTCTCCACTTTGTCAATGAATAATTTCCCTCTTTTCCTGATCTATCACCTGCTATGTGACAAACTCACTCTTAGCTTTAATACTAAAGGGATGATCACTGTACTATACTCTCAGCTGATGTCTTTGGGAGTTCAAGATCTAATCAAAACTACTACTAGCTGGGAGGATGACCTTTGGCTGAGGAATATTTGGCAAAAACACTGAATAGGATTCATTTCCCGTCATTATGTGCTCGACTCGGGCTCATTCAATTTAAAGTTTTACACAGTACATTTAAGTAAAGCCAGGCGTGCTGACATATATCCTGGGGCAGACGCTGGCCGTGACAGGTGTTCCTTCTCTCCAGCTGATTTAGTGCATGCATTATGGTCTTTTCTTCGGCTTGATAGCTACTGGGCACTGTTTTTTTAAAAATATCAGTGAGGTTTTGGGGGTGACACTCAGACTTTGCCCGCTTATAGCTGTATTTGATGTGGCAGATTATGTTTTTGGTTTAAGTGCAAACCAGACGGAATTCATTTCACTTACATTGCTTTTGGCCCGTAGGAGAATCTTGCTGGTCTGGAAATCTGCCACACCCCCATCTGCTGCTGCTTGTTTAGAGGACGTAATGTTTATTCTGAAATTAGAAAAGATTAAATTAACTCTGAGGGTGTCTGAGGAGAAAGTTCTATTCGAAATGGATTCCTTTCTTGTCATATTTTGGGAGTCTTAAGGAATTACCTAACAGTTGAGGGCATTTGATTGTACCTGGGAAGTTGCTTCCGTTTTAACACGCATATGGTTTACCTCACAGGGTGGTTGATGAATTGTAATATGAGTGTATTCTGGATCGTCTGAGATGTTGTCGATGTGTGTGGGACTTCGTCTTGAAGTAGTGTGGGGGTATGGTTCTGAAATGTCCGTACTTGTATTTGTGAAGTGTTGCATTGTAAATACATTAGCTGTCATTGTATGTTCGGGGAGGGCGTGTGAGGGGAGGTTTGTTTAGGGTTAAGATACAAAAGCAAGATGGAGGAAAACGTAATCCATTATGTTTTCTATATTGTGCTGGTTGCTTCAGTAAAATATATTATAAAAAAAAGAATCATAGAGAAGAAATTGTGTGCAGTGAAAAGAGGAAGGAAGAGGAGGAGAGTGGAGGCCACAGAAAGGGTTTTCAGAGTTGTCCGTTGGAGTAGAACATGTGAGGCACCATTTCCTTCCTCCCTGTTTCTGATTGGAGTCTGGTTAAACGCCGAAATCGACTGACCAATGGCTTGAAATCACAGTCAGAGCGAAAATCGCTCCATACAATCCCAGCAGACACTCCTGGAAACATACACTGTGTAACGCTCCCTCCGCAAAGATTCATCACACCCCCCCCCCGAGATCGTACACAGAGTGCAACTTCCTGCAAATTGTTTCAGTCCACACTCCGTGGTCACACAAAGAGTGAAGCTCAGTCCATACCGTCCAACCGCACAGTTCCTGGGTCGGATAACTCGCGAAGCTCCCTATATATTATCCCATGACTCTCCCCGAGTCAGACATGTGAAGTACCTCACGCACCATCGCGGCACACCCTAACGGAGTCAGCAAACACGAAACACTCTCCCTCCTCCGTTCTCACAGCTCACCAATATCCAGACTTTTGGCTTTCCAGCAGTCTTGAATTGTGTCTTTCGGAGATGATGATGTGTGTGTGAGCGGATTGTTTGCTGCCGTTAGAGGAAGGAAGGGGAGGAGAGAGGAGGCCAGGGAAAGGGTGGTGAGAATGCAAACACTGATGCAAGTGGTGTGGAACACGCTACCGGCCTGTGCATGCAGAGTTGTGGAGAGATTCAGATCCTGGCGATCGATAGCCATGGTTCGGGGGGAGGTGAAACACCAGCCATCATCTCTCCCTCATACTCCGCACAATTGCCTGTGTCACAGAGTGGGAAGAGAGTGGGGGGGGGGGGTGAGACGTAGATAGGGAGCTTTTAGCGGCTGGAGTGTATCAGGGAGGGGCGGGGCGTATGTGTACGTACGGGATGATGGAGATGGCGAAGTGTGCAGGAGAGGATGTGGTTCACGAATACGGGGTTGCTTGCAGGTGAGGGATGGGTGACGGAGACGGGAGTGGTGTACTGCAGTCTGTGTGACGGTGACTGCGAATATTGTAGGAGTAGGATAACGGGTGGGGGAGTGGTTTTGGAGAGGGAGGGTGTTATGCATAAGGGGAGGACAGCATTCGAGTTACAGTGCAGGGCCTCACTCTGTGTTGGTATCGTTGAGTAGAGAGATCCTGCTGTGCTGCAGAGCCTGTCAGTGGGTCAGTGTCACGATGAGGTGCGTTTTAATGCCAGATGTGGGTTGTGGCAGTGACACAGAAACACTTTCAGTGTCACAATGAAAAACATCTCCGTGTCACAGTGAGAGTTGGGTGTTTCGTTTATAGCTTGTGCAAATGGTACTGTCCCGCCGGCAATTAAGTTTCACTAATATCTGTCGTGTTAGGTTTAGAGGCGTTGACCCCTGACCTGAGCGCATCTGCCCTTCAAACAATTCTTCCTGCATTGAAACGTACGCAGCTCAGAACATGAGTCCCAGCAGGCTCAACTTTTTCCTTCTTGTCTTTTTCAGAAGTCTTAACAACATCTGTCCCAACAACCACTCAACTATCTGTAATGGCGTTCTTGTTTACATGTCCCTGCAACTCTAATATATACCACCAGTCTCCCATTTTAATGGCAAAACTTGCCGCTGGGATATTAGTTCGATTCCAGTTCAGGTGCAAACTGAGAAAATTGTTCATGAGAGAGGAAATGAAGGAGCTGAGCAAGGTGAGGGCGGTGTGTCGCGGCCTCCAGGCAGGAGTCTGTGCTGCCCCCCTGTGTTCGCTCGGCAGAGTTCAATCTGTTTTGTGAACAATTGTCGAATGCAGTGTCATTAAAAATGCCCAGGGTGTCTCAAGCTGTGTCAATGTGTGTGTGTGTGTGTGTGTGTGTGTGTGTGTGTGTGTGTGTGTGTGTGTGTGTGTGTGTGTGTGTGTGTGTGTGTGTGTCTGTATGTCTGTGTGTTTCTGATTTTCTAATTTTGGACACAACTGCACACACATGAGTTTGGAGAACAGAGTCCCTTTTGCCTCCTATACACTGGTGAAGATAACCACCGCATACCATCGAGGAATCTCGTTCTCGTCCATAGTACCATTTTTCCGTTCCCATAAAAAAAGAGAACCCTATCGATACAGCTCGCCAGATTTCACCACTTGTTCGCTGCTGAGCCACAGAACCATAGTTAGTTTCAGAGATCTGACCGGTGAGACTTTCCCCTGCTTGGTCATTTGCACATCACTCCTCCAGTCCTGAGGTATCCAAGGGGGTTACCTGTTATTGAGCGGGTTCGCCACAAGGGGTCTCTGCACTGCTTCTGGCTGTTTAACCCCTTTCTCCTTCCAGCCTGTCACCCAGTTTCCTGTATCCGACACCCTGGGTGAAATTACCTCTCTATATGTCCTCCCTCTCACCCTCTCAGCCTCCCGAATGAATTCCGAGTTCATCCAGTTCCAGTTCCAACCCTGTTACGCAGATCATCACGGCGAGATGCGTGTGTGTGTGTCACGGTTTGGAGTCGCTTAGCGTCCGGTCGGGGCTGTGTCCATGTCATGGTGAGGGGTGTGTAGGTGTCACAGTGACAGCTGAGTGGTTCGCTCACTGACTATGCTGTTTGTGACGTTCTAGTACTCCGTGTTCAAAAATCTATCGTCAAAGTCGGTGATATAACCCAGCCCATTGTCTGCCCAATCGATGAGTTGAAATCTGTCTTTTGCCCCCTTGCAGAACAGTGAACGAAAGTCACCTAACAGATCAGACTGTTCGGCCCACAATGCTGTGATATACCAATTGAGTAAATCACTTCTGACTGCACAACAGCCATCTGCCTGCATTCCCTGCACATTAACGTCCCTGTCAAAGAGGCACACGAACCCCTTTCTCCCTGAGTTTGTCAATGAATCTCATGCGACCAGTAAAGCCGCCCCTCGGCTTTGAATATTTCCTGCTTCATCACGACTAATACACCCGATACCGGGAATGTTGAACGGACGCTCCTGCCAGCCCTGAAACGTCGTCTCACTAATGTCTACACAATCATAATTCCAGCCATTGACCCCAGCCCTGAGCTCATTGGTCTTTCCTACAATACTTCCTGCATAGAAACGAGGGCAGCTCAGAACATGACTAACTGCAGGCTCAATCTTCGCCTTACTCACTTTGTCTCTGGTCTTAACCCCATCTGCCTCAACAAACACTCCGCTATTTGTTTTGTCATTCTATTTTTCATCCCCCTACATCTCTGATTCAACCCCCACCACTCCACCTCTTTAATGACAGAATTTACCGCTGGAACATGAGTTCCATCCCGTCCAGGTGGAAACGGTGGGATTTGCTCGGTGGCGGAGAAAATGAAGGTGCTGCGCCACGTGGGGGCTCTGTGGCGAAGCCTCCGGGCAGGTGTATGTGCCGCCCTCTAATGCTTACCCGGCAGAAGACTACCTTTGTTGGTGTCGAATCCAGACTTCGGTCGCATTCAGTGGACCCCGAGCATCAAGCTGCCATGTGGCCTATTTTAAGCCTCATATATTAAAGTTTTTTTTTGCACCTTGGTCCTGGAGTAACGCTGTTTCATCTGGCTGCATTAATGCCTGTTCACGTAAGATTGGATGAAAATTCAACTAGGATTATTTTGAAACATGCCTCATGCACTGGTCACACTTTCCTTAGAAGAGAACCCAATGTTCCAACTATTAGAAGCCCTCATTCACACCTCGACACCTTAGCCCCGTGTTAGTAGGTGTTGCCTTCCTATTTCTGGCCACATCAGCACGTACCGAACTTCGCCTGCTCACCCTCCCACTTAATATTGCTGAGGACCCGCTCAGAGTGGTAGTGTCCCCGACACCTCGGCAGGCAAATACCATCCAGTAATCCCTCTATCACACACAGAACGTCTTTTCTCAGTCCCAAAACAAATGATCCCCTCTCATCACACCTCTCCTCATTTCGCCCGCCCCCTCCATTCTGAACCACAGTCTAAAACCAGTGTCAGAGACCAGACCAGATATACTTCCCTCTACTTGGTCATTTGACCCCTCCCCCATCCAAAAGTATACAAGTATTTTCCTGCATAGAAACAAAACAAAACAAAACAAAAATATACTTTTGTATACAAAAGTATACAAAGTAAAACAGGTCGACCTGTTATTGAGGGGTTGACCACAGGGGGCACTCTAACCTAGGTCTAACTGTTTAAACCCTTTCATCAACCTTACTGTCACCCAGTTTCCTGAGAACTGTACATTAGGTCTAACCTCCTCCCAACATGACCTCCTTATCACCTCTCAGCTTCCCGAATGATCCCGAATTCATCCAGTTCCAGTTCCAACCCCCGATTCTGAGAAGCTGCATCAGGTTGAACGTCTCCCTGCAGTCCCACGTCCTGCAATAGGAACACTCAACTCTGCTGCCAGGCATGGCATACTGCTCTAATTGAAGGAAACAATAAATAAACTGCAAACAAATACATCAACAGTGGCTCCTGTCTCGTGTGTTTTAGTCTTTGCTGATATATCCGCTTACCTGACTGGTTGTGGTTCAAACAAACGCGAGGCGCTGTCACAACGACTCCGTCTGTCAGACTCAGAGCGAAACAGCCACTTGAACCCCTCTTCCCCTGTGTTTGTCAATGCATCTGATGTGACAGTTAAAGCCGCCCATCTCCCTTGTATTCTTTCCTCCTCAACCAAAATCCGGAATGTTGAGCTAACTGTCCTACCCGCCCTGCAACCACCTCACACTAATGACTGCAATATCATAATTCCAGTCGCTGGCCCCAACCCTGATCTCATCTGCCTTTCATACAATACTTCTGCATTGAAATGTACGCAGCCTAGAACATGAGTCCCAGCTGGCTCAACATTTTGTTTCCTGACTTTGTCAGAGGAATTACCAACATCTGCCCCAACAACCACTCCACTAACTGTTATGCCAGTCTGGTTTTCAATCCCCTGCAACTGCAGTTTAATCCGCACCATTCCCCCTTTTTAATGCAAACCAACCACTGAGGTGTTATGTCCACTGCAGTTCAGTTGTAAACTGAGAAGTTACTCGCTGGTAGAGAAAATGAGATGGCTGTGCAAGGTGGAGCCCCCTAGTGTTCGCCGAGTGCGAGAAACTCCAACTGGATGCACTTCTCACAGGTGACGTCGTCGGTGTGACTGGATGTCTCTCTTCCGTCCCTTGCCCTGCAATGAAAACATTCAACTCTCTTGCCAGACATTCCTACTGCTCTAACTGTGCAATTATAAAGAAGCAAACTATAGAGTAACTGAAAAAAAACAATCAATTTCATAATTTCTTGCATTTGTTAAATGAATCGGCTTCATCGCTTGCTCGCTGTTCGAACAAACAAACAAACAAACAAACAAACAAACAAACAAATAAATAAATAAAAGAACCTCGTGGTACTGCTTTCTAATTGTTTCTCATTGAAACCAGTCCTAATGCCAGAATTTTGTGAGTCGATGACTCCGACAGTTTTACACTGAGATAAGCTCCATCCACAACATCACATCACACACTCCCGGGTTCAGACACGGAGTGTAGCTTTCTTCACACTGTCCCATCGCCATGATTAAACCTCTTCCAACAGTGTCCCGTCACTCTCTCCTTGTTAAAGGCATATCGAGAAACTTCTTCTTCCTCGTCCCATCACACACTCGCGATTTAGATATTATGTGTAGCTTCCCTCTGCCCAGTCATTTTGAGAAGACTAGAATGTAAAACCAGTGCTAAACCGTAAGAGTTCCGTCTCCAGTACGACTGCTGGAGATGTCGTCTTTGGTTTGGGTTGGTGCCGGCTTGTTCATTTCGAGTCTGAGTCTGAATTAATTCCAGACCTGACTCTGTATTTGGGTTGAACAACATCCAGAGCTGTCTCGTTACAGAAGGGATCACAGCTTCAGGAGTTTCAGGGGATGTGCTCTCTCAGTGAAGATGAGGAAAATTCTACGGATGTTCGGTGGGGAACTTTCTGACTAGCCGCATCGCCGCCGGGTGCGGATGCTGCAACGCACAGAATAGTGACGGACTACAGAGGGTTCCAGCCTCAGCCGCCACTCTGACGGTCACACCCCTCCCCACCATCGAGGGCATTGTCAATAGGCGATGCCTCGAGAAGGCGGCATCCATCGCTGAGTACTCTGCCCACTCGGGAGAAGCTCTCTGCTCGTTCCTACCATCAGGGAGGAGTCGCAGGAGCCTGAACACCCACACACAACGATTCAAGAACATCTTCTCACCCTGCGCCATCACATCTTTGAACGCACAAGCACACACTCGACATTTTTGCGGTGTTTATTAATGTTTGTAATTTACATTAGCTCTACATATTTTTGCCGTACTGATGAAGCTTAAGAACAAATTGCTTGCCGTATACATTTCAGGTCAAAAATCAAATAGCGATTCTGGTGAAAAATATTCGATAGGACAGGACACTGGGCACGCTGGCCTTCACCGGTCAGGACACTGAACACGGGAGTCGGGAGATCTCGCTGCAGAGGTACAAAGCGTCGGTGAGGCTTTATGCTTTAGGAAAAATGCCACTGAACTGGAAAAAATAGTACACGGAGTTCTCCGGGATATTGCAGGAAATTGAGGGTTATGCAGAGAGGGAGGGAGTTTGGGACTTTATTCACTGTATCAGATTTGTAAACTTACAAAGTTTCATACACCCAAGAGAGGCACAGACAGAGGAAATAGGCACAAACGTTCACCGGGGGTTGGGTTATGGAGCACCAGACCGCACAGGATTGACGTGAGAGTGAGTGGAAAGGAAAAAGTGGACATTATGAACACTGAGAGGACAGAGAGACGGAGAGGGAAGGCAGAGAGAGGGGTAGAAAGAGGGTAGAGAGGGAGCAAAACGTGGGAAAGAGTTGGCACCGGGAGAGGACAAAGAGCCGGCGGAGAAAGGGCGAGGCGGTAGGGGGTGGAGAAGAACTGCACGGGCTGGAAAATGCCACAAATCCGGAGATCAATGGGGACAGAGGTTTGTCGGTGTGTCGTGGGGAGAATGCGGATGCGAGCACTGATGGAGAATGGGATAGTAGGAAGGGACAGAAAGGGTGAGGAGGGAGTTCGTGAGGATGGAACAGTGATAGTTGACGAAGAGAGAATGTGGAAATAGAGGGGAGCAAGCATGAGGTAATGATAATGTAGGTAGAGGGAGCAAAAAGAGCGGGTCGGAGGAATGGAGGGAAAGAAGGGGAAGGACGAGGTAATAAGAAGACAGGTAGATGAAGCAGAAAGAGCGGGACGGGGAAATGGAGGGAAGGAAGGGGATGGACAGCAAGAGAGGCTTGTCGGTGTCTGGATGGAGATAATAAGGTTGCGATAAGAGGAGGTATTGCTGTAGCACGGAAGGGTAGAGAGGGTGGGCAGGGAATCTGGAAGGATCGGGGAGTGAGAGTGAAGGGGAGACGGGGGACAGTCATTTGATTCACGTCGCCTCCACTGGCTGTTGACAGACTCCCTGGATGCTTTCCGGAATATGCGCGAAAAAATGTGCCGACTTCTCGCAGATGAAAGGCCGATCAATATCGCAAGGGTAAATCCTTTTGTCTGAAGTCAGATCACACTGACTGCAAGGGGGCGCTCCAGAGGCGTTCCTCTTGTCCAGGAGACCGAAGCCCACATTCCTATTCAAGAGAGATAAACAATTTCAACAGAGACAAAACAGCTCCAGCAGAGAACTCGAGCCGAGACCGTCCCCAAGCTAATCCCATGATTTTGCTCACTCCTAACAGACTCTATCAGTCCACAAACTCATCCCACGCAACCGCTCTCCCCCACGGCCCGGTGCCGGTACCAAGACAGATACCACGGTCCCAATGTCTACGCACAATCATGTGTCAGTCCCCAACTAAGGCTCTGACCCAATGTCTCCCCACAACCCCGTATCCCCCAAACTAATCCCGTTTCAGTCCGCTAACAACACCCACTCTTCCACCGTCTAATCCACCTGCCCGGCTCTGTTCCCTCAGATCTATGTCATTTAGCAAACGAATCACACTGTTTCTCCCTCCCCTCACAGCCCGGCGACTACCTCCGAACTAATCACATTAACCCATTGAGTGCCCATCGCCCTGTACTGGTCTCCAAACTAATGCAGATCTCGTATTGTCGCCCCTGAGATCTATGTCATTCACCAAACTAATCCGGCTGTTGCTCCCTCGCCACACAGCCCGGCGACAACCTCTGAAATGATCCCACTGAACAGCGCTCTCCCACCGACATGGGTCATACCAAAATAATCCCTTTGGACTGAACAGTCCCCGCTGGCCCTTGCCAGTTTCCGAAATAGTCCCACTACCCTGTTCTTCCCCGGCAGACAAGTGTCGGCCCCAAAATGTTCCCCCTTTATCACTCTACACTCTACCCGCGTACAGTCTACAGGCAAATCCCAATGCCCCTCCCTTTTCCTACAAAACTACTTCAGTCCGTAAACGAATCCCATATAATCCCATCAGAACTATCTGAATACTCAACTCTCACCCCACATATCAGTCCAAATCTTACCCGTCTTCGCATTTTCCAATCCAGTAGTAAAGGTTCTTGTCCGCAAGATAGTTGGATACAAAGCTCTGAGAAATTAAATTTATTTGATCAATGTCAAGAATCGAAACCTATTTACGGAACTTCTCTCGGATGACTACAAAAGGAATCTGTGATGGGACGGTGTGGAGGGAGATTCACTTTGTGTCTGACCCCGGGAGTGTGTGGTGGGTCAGTGTGGATGGAGATTCACTCTCTGTCTGACCCCGGGAGTGTGTGATGGGACGGTGTGAAAGGAGCTTCACTTTGTGTCAGACCCCGGGAATGCGTGACCACACGGCATGGAGGGATAACCCCTCTGTGTCTGAACCCGGGAGTGTGTGAAGGGATGATGTCGAGGGAGATTCAATCTGTGTCAGACCCCGTGAGTGTGTGCTTGGAGTGTATGTTTTGTGTTCAATCTGTACCTGAATCCGCGAGTGTGTGATGATTCCTGTGATATTGTGGGATCTTCCCGTGCTGTGACACATACCGCTTCATCCCTTGAATTGATTTCCAGCAGGCTTGAATCACGGCTTGAACATTCTTGTATCGCTCTGGAGAAATTTGTTTGAAACGTGGAGACGTAATAACACCGGTCTTTATTCCCGATCCAATTCTCGGAACAGTTTTGCACTTGAAATCAGAAACAAGGAACAGTGAGACACAGAGTGAATCTCCCTGCACACTTTCCCATCACACACATCCGGGGTGACGCACATATTGAATTTCACGCCATGCGGTCCCACGACGTTCACCTGAGGTCAGTCACAAAGGGAATTTTTCCGCCCCCAACATCGTCCCATCGCACATTCACAGGATAAGACACAGCGAATTCCTCCCCAAGCCATCCATCACTCACTCCCGGAGTCAAGACACAGAAAGAATCTCGTACCAGACGCCCGGGGAGAGACATAGAATGAAGTTACTTCCCCAACGTCCCGTCACAGATTCACAGGATCAGGCATAGAGTGAAGTTCCCTCTACATCATCTATCACAGACTCTCCAGTCAGGCACAGATTCAGGCTTCCTCTACCCCGTCCCCGAAACACTCACGGAGTCAGAAAGAAAGTGAGGCTCGTTCCACAGCATCCCATCACACACCCGGTGTGTCAGAAACAGAGCGATGATCCCCCCACTCCGTCCCAACACTCTGGTTTGGACCCAGAATTAAGTTCCCTCCAAACCCGCCTATCGTGCAACCCCCATATCAGACACAGAGGGAATCAATCTCTCTCTCTCTCTCTCTCTCTCTCTCTCTCTCTCTCTCTCTCTCTCTCTCTCTCTCTCTCTCTCTCTCTCTCTCTCTCCCTCTCTCTCTCCCTCCCTCCCCTCCACAGCGTCTCATCACACATTCGCGGAGTGAGACACAGAGTTCGGTTACTGTGACTGTGTCCAAACGCACACTCCTGGGATCAGACACAGTGTAGCTCCTTCAGCACCGTCCGATTGCTGACACTCGGAGAAAGACGGGGTGTGAAGCTCTTTCTCACTCTCCCATCTCACAGGCGCAGGGTCAAAACAGTGTGCACCGTCCGCACCGTCTCATCACACTTCTCTCGGGATCAGACTGAGTGAATATCCCTCCACAGCGTCCCATCACGCACTGCCAGCATCAGACACGGACTGAAACTACCTCGGCAACCTCCCATCACAGGCACCCGGAGACAGTTATAGAGTGTAAGTCCTTCCAGTCTATTCAATCAAACTTCCTGACGGGGCAGACTGTAATTTGTGTTCCATCTGAGAATGTTCCGTCGCACACTTTCGGAGACGGACGATGAATGAAGCTCTTGTCTCACGGTTCCTTCATACTCTCCCGGTGTCAGACACAGAGTGATGCTCCTTCCGCACTGTCCCATCACACACGACCCTAACCCTAACCCACACTACCTCACACTCCTCCGGTGAAACATGCTGTGAAGCTCCATGTACACTCTCCCATCACACAGTCCTGCCGACAATCACAAAGTGAACCTCCTTCCACACTACGCCAATTCCCCCGCCCGTGATCAGATAGGAAATTAAACACACTCTGCACTTCCCGCCGCACACTCCCGGGGTCAGACACAGTGTGATGCTCCTTCTATCCGGTGTCATCACACAATACAGGGGTTGGAAAACGAGAGCGTATCCATCCGCACCGCCCTATCACACACCCCTGGAATCAGACACAGAGCTGAACACCATCCAGACAGGCGTCACCGTTCCCGGCGCCAGACACACACGTGACCCCCCCCCCCACCAAACGCCCTCAGAACCCCTCCCCCACCATAGCTTTCCATCAGAAGCACACTGTGTGAAACACAGAGTCCCATCCTACACACACGGGGTGAGACACTGTTTTAAGCTCCCTGCACAGGGTCCGATCACAGGCTCACACTGTCAGACGCAGACTGAGTCTCTCTCTCCAGGGACCCTTCACACACTTCCGGTCTCAGACGTGGAGTGAAGCTCCCTGCACACTGCCTTTCATACACTCCCTGGTCAGACGTGGAGTGAGGCTCCCTGCACACTGCCTTTCATACACTCCCGGGGTCAGATGTGGAGTGTAGCTCCCTGCACACAGTCTTTCATACACCCCCAGGCGTAAATTTGGAGTGAAGCTCCCTGCACACTGTCTTTCAAACACGCCCAGTCTTAAACATGGAGTGAAGCTCCCCTCCACATTGTCCCATCACACACATCCGGAGTAAGACACAGAGTTCTGCTCCCTCTACAAAGCCTTGTCACTCACTGACTGTGTCAGGCACAGAGTGAATCTCTCTCTCCATGGCCTCATCGCACATTCCAGTGGTGACACGTGGACTGAAGTTTCCTGCTCACCGTCCAATCGGACTCTTCCACGGTCAGATTCTGGGCATTACTCCTTCCACAGCGTCTCATCACATACTCCCAGCGTCAACCACAGAGTGAAGCTCACCCCACACCGCCCCTCACAAATTCCCTTAGTCAGAGATCAGAATTAAATCGCTCCACAAAGTCCAGTCACATAAGGCCTTGTTCAGACACATTGTGAGTCTCCCGCCTTACGTCCCCTTACGTCCATCTGCACTTTCCCATCACACAGTCCTGCAATCAAATACAGTCCCTCTCTCTCCACGATCCCACCACACAATTCCGAATTCAGACACAGAGTAAAGCCCCCGCTGCACCGTCCCGTCACACACTCCCGGATTCAGAGTGAAGCTCTCTCTCCACGGTGGATAACGCATTTCAGGGGTCAGACATGGGGTGAATCTCTCTGTGCACTGTCCGATCACACAATCCCACTGTCAGACACAGAGTGAAGCTGGATCCATACTGTCCCGTCAGACATTCCCAGAGTAAGACATAGAGTGAATCACCCTCCGTACCATATTCATACACTCCTGATGTCAAGCACAAGAGTGACGCTTCCTCTCCCCATGCCTGCCCTGTGATGAGGAGCGGGTGAAAGAGGGGGATGATGTCTCACCTCTTCTGCTGTTCAACAATTCACAGATTCGAGCCTTGGTTTCGTTGACAGATCTGTACTTCGTTTCCATCTCAGTGAACTGGTGACGAATCTGTGACACTGAGAGAGATGATGAAGGATGTTTCACGTTTGCAGTGATACGTGAGTCAGCGTCGCGCTACCGCACGGGTCACAGAGAGTTTTATGTCAGTGTGACGGTGAAGGGTGTCCCAGTAAAGGAGGAGGAAATGGCGGCGCGACGCAGCGCGCGCGGCCTCTCTGGAGATGGATATCTGTTACTTGTTAAGTAGGGATCCGAGCACAATCCTGATTTGATGGAGATAGACGTGAGAGGCGGAGGAACATCTGGAGAATCTTCTGAAATGCCCGCTTCGCTGCCGCTGCTACCGTGCGGTCCGGAATCTCCGGAGGAGAAGGCCTCCGAGACCTCGGCTTTGCTTGTTTCGGCGGCCGGGACGAGGTCGACAGTGAATGTCGTGTGGGTGTCAGGACGAGTCTTGACTGTGTTACGGTTCAGGCCGTGTTTTTATCACGGTTAGGGGTGTGTCCGTGTTATGGTGATGGGTTTTAATCGGTGTTACGGTCAGGGCCGTGTCGGTGTCGCTGTGGTGTTTTACAATAACAGTTTAGTCCACTCTCTTTATTTACGGTCGGACTCCACACGGAGCCGGTTCCACTCACCATGGATCGAGAGACCGACCACTATCACGATGAGGGCGGATGTAACTAGGCAGAGTAGGCATATCAGACGGTACGGTCTATTTCCGATCTTCACTTTCGACTCCCGTACTTGCGCCGCTGTGGAGAGACCATACGACCATAAGATCACAATAAATATTTAATAACACCATAGGAGCTACTTAATGAATACTTTACTTCAATTTCTTAGTGATTGTAGTGATGACTTGCAGCAGACTGAAAAGTATGAGCATGTAGATGTTACGAAAGAGGATGTAATGGAGCTTTTGGGAAGCATCAAATCGGATAGGTACCGGACACAATATACCCCAGGATACTGTGGGAGTCGAGGCAAGAGATTGCTGAGGCACTGGTGATGATCTTTGCATTATCAATGGAGACGTGGGACGTTCCGCAAGATTGGAGGGTTGTGGATGTTGCTCCTTTATTCAGGAAAGGGAGAAGAGAAAGCCCAGGAAATTATAGACCAGTGAGTATTACATCTGCGGTTGGTAAGTTGATGGAGAAGATCCGGAGAGGCAGGATTTATGGAAATTTGCAGAGGTATAATATGTTTAGGAGTTGTCAGCATGGCTTTGTAAAGGGCACATCGTGCCTTACGAGACTGATTGCAATTTTGTCGGGATGTGACTAAACACATTGATAAGGAAGAGCAGTTGATGTAGTGTATATGGATTTCAGCAAAGCATTTTATAAGGTGCCCCATGCAAGGCTTACTGAGAAAGGAAGGAGGAATGGGATCCAAGGGGATATTGCTTTGTGGATCCACCACTGGCTTGCCACAGAATGCGAACTGTGATTGTAGACGGGGCATATCCTGCATGGAAATCGGTTCCCAGTGGAGTGCATCAGGGATCTGTTCTGAGACCCTTATTCTTCGTGACATTTATAAATGAACTGGATGAAGACCTGGCGGGATGGGTTCGTACATTTGCTGATGACACATTGTTTGAGTTTTTGTGGATAGTTGGAGGGCTGAAAGAAGTAACAGCGGGGCGTTTATCGGATGCTTTACCGGCTGAGAATTGGCAGGTGGAGTTCAACCCAGTTCAGTGTGAAGTGATTCATTTTGATAGGTCAAATACGATGGCAGAATATAGTATTAATGGTAAGACTCTTGGCAGTGTGGAGAATCAGAGCGATCTTAGGGCCCGAGTCCACAGGCCGCTCAAAGCAGCTGTGCATGCTGACTCCGTGGTTAAGAATGCGTATGGTATATTGGCCCTCATCAATCGTGGATTTAAATTTAGGAGCCGAGAGGTAATGTTGCAGCCATATAGGACCCAGGTCAGATCCTACCTGGAGAATTGTGCACAGTTCTGGTCAACTCACTATAGGAAAGACGTGGAATCCATAGAAAGGGTGCAGAGGAGATTGACAAGAATATTTGCTGGATTTGAGAGCATGCCTTATGAGAATAGGTTGAGTGAACTCAGAATTTTTTCCTTGGAGCGATGGAGGGTGAGAGGTGATCGGATAGAGGTGAACAAGATAATGAAAGGCATTGATCGTGTGGATAGTCAGAGGCTTTCTCCCAGGACGGAAATCGCTCGCACGAGAGGACAGGCTTTTAAGGTGCTTGGAAGTAAGTAGAGAGGAGACGTCATGAGTAAGTTTTTTTTTACTCAGAGAGTGGTCAGTGCATGCAATCGGCTGCAGGTGGCGGTGGTGGAGGCGGAACCGAAAGGGTTTTTAATGGGACTCTTGGATGGCTACAGGGAGCTTAGTAAAATAGATAGCTATGGATAATTCCTAGGTAGTTCTGGGATAGGGACATGTTCTTTAACAAGGTCTCAGATGGTACGCTGTTCTGGAAGATGATGGTACAGGAGTCGGGAGGTCACGTTGCAGATGTACATTGACGCCGCTCTTGTTCAGTGTTGGTCGCCCTGATATAGGAAAGGCCACTGTGCTGGAAGGTTTACGAGGATGTTGGACTCGGGGGACTGAGGCATGGAGAGATGTCGGGCAGGTCGGGACTTTATTCCTTGGAGCGCAGGGGTGAAATTACAGAGTTGTATAAAACCACGAGGGGTGCAGGCAAGGTGAATGAGCACAGACGTTCCTCAGGTCTGGGGTATCGGGAACCAGAGGACACAGGATTGGTGTGAGGGTCGATGGCGTGGAGAGAGATGAGTGAAGGAGGGGTGTTAGAGAGAGTGGTGGTAGACAGAGATGAGAGGGGTAAAGAGAGAGAGGGGAAGAATAGGGGAGGAGAAAGGGACGTACGGGGATGAGTGGAGAGATGGGGAGAATGAAGGGCATAAATGGGGAAACGTTTGTAGGAGATTAGTTGGGGAGAATCGGGAACCGAGTAGAGGAGGCGACTGGGGTAGAAGAGGGGCAGTAAGAGAGGGGTGGGTAGTGTGGGAAGATGGGGGAGTGAAAGTAGAGCAGAGAGAATGAGGAGAACGCGGATGTTGCCGGATTGGAGTGAGGAACTTATGGATAGAGGTCCGGCAGGTTGTGACTTTATTCCTTGGAGGGTAAGGGTGACCACACAGAGACGTATAAAATAAAGAGCAGTGAGTGCGTACTGTTATTTTCCGTAGACTTAGAGAATCATGGACAAGAGCGCACAAGTGAAAGGAGAGATGGGAAAGGGGCTTAATTCCGGCCCGTCTGCCGACCTTTCATTTCCCAGATGGTGGTCAGCCTATGGGACGAGCTGAGAAAAGAACTGGCATAAGCAGGTGCTTTAGAAACTTGGACACATGGGAGCATGACCCTGGCCGCTACAATATTACGTCATCGCTATGGACACTGACCTGTTTGTGCAGTGGTTGACAGCCCGCCGGGTCCCGAGGAAATGGGAGGATCTTCGTCCTCATCGACGCGGTGTTTCTTTTTCCGAACGTTCAGCTCTGAGTAGGTGGAGTTCAGACCTTCTGGGAGACAGGCAGATTAGGAAGAGAGTGAGTGCGGTAGGGAATGGGGGAGGGTGCGGAGAGAGACAGATGACAGAGAAGGAGGTCCGTGAAGGGAGACGGGGTGTGAGACAGCAAGTGAGTGAGTGCGGGAGAACAGGGAGAGAGGGAGGACAGAGAATTGGAGACAGAGAAGGCGAAAACGATGTTCAGAGAGGGGAGAGTGCGATGTGGGCATTGGGCAGGAAAAAGCGAGACAAAGAACGGAGAGAAAAAGGGGAGAGCGGGCATATTTTGTTGTGGAGAGGAGAGTGATAGTCGTGAGAGTTGAATAGAGGGGAATGAGAAGGGAGAATGGGAAGTGGGAGAGCGATGGGGAGGCGAGAAGAAAAGAATTTCAGTGAGAGGGGAAGAGAGAGCGTGGGAGAGCGTCGGGGATCGGAAGAGAGGGTTGGATGGAGAGAAAGGGAAGGCATGGAGGGTAGATGTGCGGCCAAGCTAGGGACAGAGAGAGGAGGTAAAATGGGGCGGGGTTGACGGGGGTATAAGACTGCGCAGAAAAAGAGCGATAGAGTGCAAGAGGGAGACCGAGAGCGGTAGAGACGGTGACTGTGATAGACGAGAGACGGGAGGGATAGAGGACAAGAAGAGAGGGCGAAGAGAGCGGGGCAGCGGGACACAGTAGGGGAAGTAGTGTGAGGGAGTGACAGAGGAGGGAGGGAGAGAAGAAACGGGGTGAGAGAAGGGAAAGAGGGAAAGGAGAATGGGTTTAAAAAGGGAGAGATGGGTTACAGTTTTATACCGCAATCCTTCTCAGCGTCTCTCCCACAGTACTCCCTCCTCACTGCAACGACATGGAACTAACACATCTCCATCACCCCCGCACCAGACCGCTTGCTCCTCTTTGTCCCTTCCTCCACATGCCCTGTACAATGCCATCTTCCCGACAACATTCCGTCCACCCTACATTCCACGGGGCTACCTCTAATCCGCCCCTCCCAGGGCGCAACACTCCGCATTGATAATCAAAGAGAGTTCCCCGTTCTTCGCGACTCTCACGCGTTCCCTCCGTGTTATTCTGAAATAGGGGATCATTAGGGTCAACTGTACGTTTGCTCTGAGATCTCTCCACAGGATTGGAAACGTCACCTAAACAGGGACAAACTAACAAAGATGAAACTGACCTCGATCTTTCCGGACCCGGGGCGCCGAAGGGGTCTTGAAATTAACTTCCACGTACGATACATCAGGTTCAGCTGGGAACAGAAGGCTGAGAGTCAGACAAAGAGTGAATCTCCCTCCACACCCTCCCACTACACACTCTCGGGGTCAGACACAGAGTGAATCTCCCTCCACACACTCACGGGGTCAGACACAGAGTGAACCTCCCTCCACATAGTCCCATTACTCACTCCCGGGGTCAGACACAGAGTGACGCTCCCTCCACACAGTCCCATCAGACACTCCCGGGTTCAGAGACAGAGTGAACCTCCCTCCACATAGTCCCATCACACAATCCCGGGGTCAGACACAGAGTGAATCTCCCTCCACACGGTCCCATTACTCACTCCCGGGGTCAGACACAGAGTGAGGCTCCCTCCACACCGTCCCATCACACACTCCCGGGGTCAGACACAGAGTGAATCTCGCTCCACACCGTCCCTTCACACACTCCCGGGTTCAGACATAGAGTGAATCTCCCTCTACACCATCCCATTACACACCCTAGTGGGCAGACACAAACAGAATTTCCCTCGCAACGTTTTTCTGCCCGTCTTTCCTCGGGAAGGAGTTTCTGAGTCCGTTTTTGTGAACTTCACTTTCATGTAAGTTTCGCCGTCGTCCATTCTGTCGAGGTTTCCCTGCGTCTCTGAGCTCAGAAAGGGGAAGTAATCGTTGACAGATGAAGCCCGTGTTTGCAGTGGAGTTTGACCGGCACCAACAAACACCAGATGAAGTGCAGATAAAGGGAGAGGCCGAGAGCAGGGGATGAGGTGCCAGGCAGGAGGCAGATTGAGGGTGTGAAGTCGGGGAATCTCTAGAGGTGAGCGCGGCGGGAGGTGGAGTTGTGAGAGTGAGGAGAAAGAGGGAGGGGAGAATGAGGGAAGGACGGTGGAGGTCGGAGAGAGATATATGGATGACACTGGGCAGGGAGTGAGGAACGGAGTTAAAGGGTGAGTAAGGTCAGATGCAGCAGATAATGGGTACGGGGAGCGGTTAAATAGAAAGGGAGAGGGAGAGAATAGGCGGGGAGAGAGGGACGGAGAATAGGGCGGTGGGAGAAGAGTGGGGAGTTGGGGAGAAAGAAAGGCATAGATGGGGAAACATTTGCCGGAGAATAGTCGGGCAGAATCGGGAACAGAGTAGAGGAGGCGACTGGGGTTGGAGAGGGGCAGAGAGAGTGGGGAGGGTAGTGTGGGACGATGGGGGAGTGAGAGTAGAGCAGAGAGAATGAGGAGAACGAGGATGTTACCGGATTGGAATGAACAATTTAAAGATAGAGATCGGGCAGGTTGGGATTTTAATTTCGGAGTGTAAGGGTGACCATACAAAGGCGTATGAAAACACGAGCGGTGAATGCGTACGGTTATTTTCCGCAGACTTGGAGAATCGAGGACCAGAGCGCACAGGTCTCAGGTGAGAGGGGAAAGAGATTTCATTGAGGCCCCTGTGACAACCTTTCATTACCCAGATGGTGGTCAGCCTATGGGACGAGCTGACAGGTGAAGTGGTCTAAGCAGATGCATTAGAATCTTGGACACTTGGGAATATGACACGTGACCGCTCCAGATTGACGTCGCTATGAACTCTGACCTGTTTCTGCAGCGGTTGACCGCCCGCCGGGACCAGAGGAAATGGGAGAATGTTCCTCCTTATCGATGCGGGGTTTCTTTTTCCGAACGTTCAGCTCTGAGTAGGTGGTGTTCTGACCGTCTGGGAGAGAGAGTCGCACAGGCAGATTAGGAAGAGAGTGAGAGCGGTGGGGAATGGGGGAGGGAGTCGGGGAGAGAGAGACGCGAGAGCGGTGAAGTGGAGGGAGATAGGGTGTGAGAGAACGGGTAGAGAGAGAGGGGACAGACGTGGAGACAGAGAGGAGGCGAAATCGTCGTACAGAAAGGGGAGAGTGCGATGTGGGTATTGGGCAGGAAAATGCGATAGAAAGGCCGGGGAGAGAAAGGGGAAAGGGGGCAGACTGTGTCGGGGGAGAGCGGAGAGGCGTGAGAGATGAATGGAGAAGACTGAGAATGGAGAGGGAGGGAGGGTAGAAGTGGGAGAGGGATGAGGAAGTAAGAACAAGATAATTTCAGTGAGAGGGGTAGGCGAGAGGGGAGAGAGCGATGGGGACCGGGAGAGAGGGTGGGCAGAGAGAGAAGGCGTGGAGTGGAGATGAGTGGCAAACGTAGGGACGGAGAGGTGAGAGGAACGGGCGGGGTTGACGGGGGTATGAGAGTGAGCTGAGAGAGAGCGATAGAGTGCGAGAGGGAGATTGAGAGTGGTATAGACGGTGACTGTGATAAAAGAGAGACGGGAGGGAGAGGTGGCAATGAGAGAGGTGGAAGAGTTCGGGACAGCAGGAGACCGTAGGAGAAATAGTGTGAGGGAGGGACAGGCGAGGGAGGGAGAGAGGAGGGGGTGAGAGAATAGGAAAAAGAGAAAAGAGAGTGGGGTCAGAAAAGGCAGAGAGGGTTTAAGGTTTTATATCGCGCTCCTTCCTAACCACACTGACACGGAACTAACTCATATTCACCACCCGTACCCCACACAGCTTGCTCCTCATTGCCCCTTCCTGCGCACGCCCAATACCATGTCATCATCCCCCAGCCCTCCTTCCACACTCCACTCCACAGCCCTAACTCTAATCCGCCCCTCCCAGGGCGCAATACTCCGCAC